>NC_056732.1:522454630-522707130 GCF_019279795.1 Protopterus annectens
AATCTCAAAGTAACACACAAACCTGCTCTGAACTGGTGGTAAATAACACCCATACATAAACACCATAGATGTAGTTAACCTGCTGGTATTCAGGTTCAGTGAAAAACTTCATCCCCCCCCCCCCATCAGTAAACCAGGACATCCCTAGCACCTGCCCCCTCCCCTCATCACCAGGGAGCAGGTCTTTAATACCCTCTCAAAGACAAAAAATACAGTCTCCATGGGACCTGACAACATCCCTGGCTGTATCCTACATGAACTCAGGCATGAGCGCTCAGCTCCATTAGGCACCCTATTCAACCAAAGCCTGAGCACCGGCTTCGTCCCAGCCAAATGGATGACAGCTACTGTTATCCATCTACACAAAGGTGGAGCGTCCACTGACCCAGGCAATTATAGGCCCATCAGCCTAGCTAGCCTGATCTGCAAGGCTATGGAACGCATTATCATAGACCTTATAATTAAGGACATTGGCAACCGCCAAACACTTGACTCCACACAGTTTGGCTTTGTCAAAAAGAGATCATGCCTGTTAAACTTGGTCGATTTCTTTGAAACTGTCACCAAAGCCATGGATGAGGGGAAGACGGTGCACACCGCCTACCCTGACCTAGCCAAAGCCTTCAACATTATTCCCCAACTGAGCATAATAGATGAACTCTCCCAGCTAGGCATCAATCTGTATAGGCATCAATCTGTATGCTACCAGATGGGTAGCCAACTGGCTCACTGACAGAACCCACTCATTCAAAATAGGGGAAGCCACCACTAGTAGTAGACCTGTAACAAGTGGTGTACCCCAAGGATGACTTTTGGGGCCTCTACTTGTTTGGGATATACATTTCTGAGGTGCAAGCCAAAACCAGTGGTCGGTGGCTAACCAAGTCTGCAGATGACTGAAAGCCGGGCACTGTCTTAAATTCCCCTAGTGATGTGAACATCCGCCAAGAGGGCCTTACTCAAACTAATGTCTGGTGCCAGAAGCATGGCCTCAAACTGAATGCCAAGAAATGCATCATTATCCCCTTTGGGGAAAATGACATCCCCGCTAATTATCACATTAATAACTAAGTACTAAAAACGCAATCAGTTGTGAGGGACTTGGGCACCCAGGTTGATAGCAACCTGACTTTTGACCACCACGTTGCCTTCGTTGCACAGAAGGATTTCTACATGGCCCAACTCATAAGAAAAGGTATTTCATCCAGGAACAAGGAGGTTATAACATCTCTGCACTCCTCCATCATCAGACCCATTACAGAGTACAATGCCCCCTTTGGCATGTACCTTGTCAAGCACATGCAGCAGCTGGAGAGACCACAGAGGTTCCTGATGAGGAAAATCCAGAGTCTCAAACACCTATCCTATTACAGATAGGCTAAAAGCCCTGTCCCGCTATTCAGTCTCATACAGACTGCTCAGAGGCGACCTATGTGTGGCATACAAGGCCATGTCAGACCCATCCTTGATGGAGTTGCTGCACATCTGCAAGTTAAACTCCACTCGTGCAACCAGCACAAAAGGTCTCAACCTGGTCTGTGACATTAACGGAACTTGTTGGCAGGATAGATTTGTATCCCAAAGACTCCCCCCATCTGTGGAACATACTCCCTCTCCATGTCAAGCAGAGTACCTCTCTAGCACTCTTTGAGAGGAACCTGAATGACTGGATGTGAAACAGAAAATACACCCCTGGGATCCCATCTGTGTATCTGCTGGACAGGGGAAACAGGTGTTGACTTTGTGGGAATATGGGCAAAATTCTTGGCTAGGCTTATAGTTATCATCCTATGAACCTATTTACTCAATGATACATCTGATGAATGTCGAATACAGTGGAACAATGACTTCCTTGGACCTAGATACCATACCTTCGTTTATAAGTTGCACAACACAGAACGATTTCGGCACTGCTGTAAAAACACGATGATCAAAGGCTAGATTATTGTGTCCTCATGTCCCTTCTCTCATTAACATCTAAATTTTGCACTACTGTTGTGCAATGTAATGGGTTATAGTGCCAAGATTACACTCAAAAAGTTAGTCTTTTTCACATTTTTGAAGTACATTTCTGATATCATAAACCTTTCTGAGATCAGAAAGGTGCTTAACAAGCAATGTTAAGATCGGGTCTCACCCTGGAGAATTATACCAGACGACCAGCCAAGAAAAGTGGCAGACAATACAATAGTTTTAAAAGCTGTTAGATACATCACTCTGCCACACTTAAAAATAAAAAAAAATGTGGCAGAATAAAGCATCTAGAAACAACTTTTAAAGCAGGCTGCTCTTCAGAGGGACACTTCATTTTTGCCTGCTGCTTGTTTATCTCTAAATTGTTTTAACTGGCTTTCAAAGGCTTTAGAAACCAGTTAAAGCCTTTGTGCTCCATCAGTTATTTTTCTGTAAACAGTAATACATGGATAAAACTTCATGCACTACAAATAAGTATGAATGGGCCATACCAATCATATCTCCTATTATATGTTCTCAACATGGATGCTAATATTCAACTCGCAAGCTTTACTTTCCAGGTGAATTTCCTGGAATGCATGTCTCAAACACATAAGCTGATTACAATCAGAGATTCACTCAGATGTTATACACAGTTGTTCATGTTCATCTCCAATCTATGATGTAGCCGTGTGTGTACATATACCTGCAACACAACTAGTGAAATCTAGCCAAGAAGCAACTGTAAGTTTAGCACACAAATTAAGGTAAACAGTGTCCACTGTGAAGAACATGGATATTTATAATCCATTACCAAGAGAGAGAAGCACTTGGAAATTCTGTTTTATTTTCTGTGCTGTAACCACCTGTGAACTTAATACTGCTTAGTTCAGTTCAAAATTGAATTTTATATTCTTTTACATTAAACACTTGAAGACATGGGCACACATACATTAAAACGAAAACAAACCATATTAACATTTTTTTCAACTTGTACATGTTATACATTACAAGTTTTGTTTTATAAAAACTTGCCTTTCAGTCCAGCATAATATAAAATCACTCAATTTTTGCCCTCTCTTTAACCTCACTCCTCCTGAACATGATTTTACAAGTATATTTCTCACAAATTCTATTTAATGCCAAGTAATTTCCTCCATCACTTTTCTAAACATTTCTCCTCCTGTTCTTTTCTCTCTCTTACAATATTCAATACTTCAAACATAGCTGGTTTCGATTTTGATTTCATTTTCTAGGGATTGCTTTTTGGTAGCCATAAAATTACACTTAATAAGGCCTCACTATGTATAGGCAATTCAAATCATTTGTCCCAGCTCACATCTGACAGAATACATTGTAGGAATTTTTTTTTAAACTATCAACTCATACTCCCCAAAACATGCTCCCAGTTACCTCTTTCTTCCCAATCATACCTGTAACAGTTCCTATCTACCTAAACAAAAGTTCTTTTAATTCTGCTTACGGTATAAAAATATATTTTCAAACACTCCCAAGCAAAAATCATAAACCTTCTGGACTTTGTTGCACACTTAGCAGCCATACCATACATCCTCCCACTGTTCCTTTGTAAATTGCTTTTTCAGTCTCTTCCCATTGTTTTCTAACCTCACTGATTTATTCTTAAACTTGGTTATATGCCCTACTAATTCTCCCCTTTTTAACAGCAGCTTCTGTTCCAGGTTCTACTAAACTCTACTACAGCAGGTCTTTCACTTAGGACTCCCCTTATCCCTTTCCCTTTGCCTATACTCTGATATCAATCCCTGACAGAGAAGGCAGTCTCTTACCTGCAATCCAAACTTCTTTTTGGCTTTATCCCACTCTATTATATTTCCCTCTGTAGCTACTCACTCTCAAAACCTTGACTCCTTTGCCAGTTTTCTCCAGTAAATTCCAGTCCGCTTACCTATTTTCTGTACTCCACCTAGGAGTCACTCCTATTGGCAAAATCTTCTTTCTCCATTTTCGTGTTGGCTTTGTTCTTAGAATACTTTCTGCAACTTTATGACTATAATAAAGTGTATGGTTGCTATTATTACTCCCCTGAAGGATCTGGCTTCAAAACCCAATCCTCTATTTCTGGTTCATCATCCCTTTCAAATCTGAATTATGACCCTCTGCTTGTGTTATGTATATGAGCCTTAACTGTGCAGCTCTAAAATAGTCTTAAATCAGGTAATCCTGTTATCACCTTGCTCTATTGGGAAAATCAACTTATTCCCCACTTAATCCTTGCCCTCTTTCCCTCCCAAATAAATTTCTTCAACGCTTTATTACTGTTGACAACTTCTCTGCTGGTTGATAAAATGCATTTAACCTGTACAAAAAAAAACTATAAGGGACCAAACACATTTTCACTGATTACATCTTACTATCCCATAAACAAAAGCTTCCAGTTTTCTCAGTTTTTATTTTATCTTTTGTTTCATTTTTTCCCCAATTATCCTTAGCTGACATTTTTTTTTTATAACAAAAGCCTTTTTAATTCTTACTCCTAAATACTTCATCTTATGTCCTTGTAAACACTGGAACTTCTGAATCAAAAAAGGAAATAGGACCAACTCTAAGCTTAACCGTTCTTGAAGAAACACAGTTCAAACAGCAAATACAAAACTCCAAGTATCGGACACGCAGAGCAAACTCAGTAAATCCAAATTTATTCCAAAACCACAAAGCTTCCGGGCAAAGCACTCCTTCAGTGCGTATACAAGCATAAAAAAATCACATTGTTACTTAAACAGTTCAAAATTAAAAATCATGCGACAGCCCCAATCATAAAACAGTCAATTAACCAAATACGTAATCTAAAATTACACAAAATGTATTTCAAATAAGCAAGCTATCATAATCCTAAAACATTTTCCAGCTAGAAGCAGATCACGTACCAGGTTTAAATACGTCTGTTAGCATCAAACCTATACTGAAAAGAAAACAGATGGTTTTAAAATAAATGTTATATGATAAGGAATTTTTTTTAATTTTTGACAGTTTGCTTAGCATCTGAAGTAAATTTTGCGCAATTTTAGATTATTTGGTTAATTGACTGTGTTTTACAATTGGGGCTGTGTCACGACTTTAATTTTGAACTATTTAAGTAACAATGTGATTTTTATGCTTGTATACATATTGAAGAGGCCTTTGCCCGAAAGCTTTGCGGCTTTGGAATAAATTTAGATTTGCTAAGTACGCTCTGTGTCTCCACTACTTGGGAGTTTTGTATTTACTGCAGAATTAAGTCATGTGTGGGTACACAGCATACACCTATAGCCTTTGTTTTATCTTCATTAATTTTATATCCTGAAAAGACCTACAACTGTCTCAAAATCTTCAACAACACACACCTGTCCTTTTCTGGATTTAACAAGTACAACATATCATCTGCAAATACAGCCAACTGTTTTTGATTACCTTAACAATTATATCCTTGAATTTCTCAGACCCTCATTTTCTTTGCCAGTGGCTCTTAATACAACGTAAATGAAAGCCAAAGCAGACCCCTTGCCTGGTTCCTGTGTTCAAACAACTTACTGGAATGGAACCCTCCCACTTTAATTCTTGCTCCCGAGCCTTAACACATCTTCATAGTTAACAATATTATTTATTACAGAATGCAAAGGATTCCACTGTCTGACTCATAAAATCTCAGCTTACTCTACTGAATGCTTTCTCTGCATCAAGACCACCCAACAACATAAGTATTTTCTTACATTCCCTCTCGTTCATCATTAGGTTCATCATTACTCTATTAATACTGCCAATGTTTGTCGACCCTCCACAAAACACACAGTACAGTTGTACAAGTAAAAGTTACCATAACAGTAGCTGTTCAAACGATCATTGCTGCAGTAGCCTTAGCTATATAGGTTATGTCCTGCCAAGGATAGAACAGCTGACTAGCTTTCAAAGCCTCAGGGAAATTTCCACATGGCCAAACCATCAGGCAGCTCGAGCTGTACAGACTAAAAGACACGTTTGGGTGCAAAACTCTTCAGAGCTTTCCTGCCAGCAGACAGAGGGAGGCTGAGCCCTGAAAGAACAATATGTCCACATCCTGGCATAAAAAACACACCAAAAAACAATGAAGATGGAGAAATGCAGCAGCTACTACACCAGTGACCATTCGAACATCTACTGTTAACAGTATGTCTTAATTACACAACTATACTATGTTCATCATTTTAATCACTGCAATATGGGTAGATTACTACAGCTATTGAGTCCAGGAGCCCCTGGAGAATAGTCCTAGCAAAGCTTGATTTGGACCTACGGAAGAAATCAAGCTTATACTGCTTTGCAAAAGTATATACACAGAACAAAGTAGCAGCTTCTATAATACTTCTAGAATCCAATCCTTTCCAAAAACCCATACATGAAGCCAAGGCCTTGGAAGAGTGGGCTTTGACCCTGCCTGGAAGAGTTTTGTTAATGGCGAGTATAATAAAAGGGTAATATAGCCTTACACAAACATTTGTACACAGTCCGCTTTGATACAGGATGTCCCTGCTCTGAACATATGAAAGACGTAGCTGTGTCAAAAATAGTACAATTGTCTTAAGACATCCAAGGTATGGAGTATTCTTTCTCCCTCATTTTTAGGTTCAGGAAAAAAAATGGGGAGATGGATATCTTGGCTTAAAATAAACTCGGGTACCACTTCAGGCATAAAAGAAGGATTATTTCTGACAGAAACTTGCCCCTATGGAAAATGAGATAGGGCTGACTCACCCAATAGCTTGAAACTCAGATACCCTTTTTGCAAACGTCAAAGCAATCGGATACCCTTTTTGCAAAGGTCAAAGCAATCAATAAAACTGGTTTCCTTGTTAGGAACCTCAAGTCAGCCAAGTTAGCAGTTCAAAAGGAGGAAATGTTACCTTCTCTAACACAAAATTAAGCTCCCAAGTAGGAGCCACCAGTTTTCATGGAAGCTTCTTATGCAAAATCCCTTTCAAAACCATTCTGACATGAGACTGCACTGAAAGAGGAGGATCCATTTGCAGACATGTTGAAATGACCAATAAATGAACCTTAACAGAGGAATAAAAAAGGTCACGGGATAGTAACTCACAAATATTGTAGAACCATTGAACAACATGCCTTGAATGAGTACTGGTTATGTTGTTGGCACCACTAGGAAACATTTTCCATTTGCCAATATAGGATTTTCAAGTAGCAGGCTTTCTTGCTCCCAATAGTTCCTGCTGCATATCCTTGGTAAACAGGTGCCTAAAAGGAATTCAGGCCCTATCATCCAGGCAGTGAAATGAAGCTGGGGTGCATCAAATACCCCTGCTCCTGGATGACTAGATCCAGTAAGTGAAGAAGCTTGTAGTAATTGACCCTGGTCTCTTCCAAAAAAAAAAAAAAAAAAAAAAAAAAAAGAAATTATCTTGAAGGATTCCTTCTGAATCTTTGGAAGTACCCTGGATATTAGTTGAAAGGGTGGAAAAGCATACGAAAGAAAGAAAAGGCATCTGTCTCTTCCAGACTTAAGGCCATGTCAAACCTAGATTTGATGAACATGCTTCATCTCAAAAAATCTAGATCCCTCAGAGCCACAAGGGCGGGAGACTTAAACCTCGACACGGTTATTAATAGGACGTGCTGGAGGGATAGATTCATCACCCAAAGACTCCCTATGCTGTGGAACAAAATCCCGGTTTATGTGAGGCAGAGCACCTCGCTGGCCTTGTTCAAGAGGAATCTTGACCAATGGATGGGAGATCGCAGATACACCCCAGGGGTTACCTCAGTGTCACTGCTCGACAGAGGCACAGCAAAATAATGGGCATAGTTTCTCCAAACTAAAGGGGTGGCGTAAGCCACAAAACTATGGGCTAGGCTTATAAATGCCCTCGGGCAGATAGCCTAGTATGAACCTATGAACCTATGAGTCCTGGAGCAGAATCTTGCCAGTTGATTGTCCAAATAGGTCTACTTGAACTCCTAACACATGGATCAAATCTTGGAAGACACCGTGACCTAGTTTCCATTTGTGAAAGTTTGCCCTAATCCTGCTCAGCCTGTCTGCCACACAATATTTCTCTGATAAAACGTAGGATTTCTGTGTAGGATGTCCGTACAGGGAGATTATGCTGTGAAGCTATAACCCATGCTACCATGGCTAATCTGCAAAGGGAGTATGACCTGGTGGAGTATGATCTGGTTCCTGCTTGCTTGTTGATGTGTCATGACTGTAGTATTTCAGTGTCACTCGTCCTTCTCTAATATAGATGATGAACATGTGGGGTAGTTCATTTAGATGCTTTATTACATAGAAACACATCAGAATGGATAGCAGCATCATAAAATATAAACAAACAGACCTTACAGACATACATGGTTACATCTGAACAGCTACTACAAAACAGCAGTCAGGTTCGCACGTGCTTAGTATTTATACACTTCTGCAAGCCATCAAATAGCTTCTTAAAGATACATACACACAATGACCTACATCAAATAGCTTCTTAAAGATACATACACACAATGACCTACATCCACCCTCTTAAAAAGATTGTTCTTAGTTGAAAATAACAGTCGAGTTAGACATACATTACTACAGACATTAGAAACAAACACAATGTTCATATCAAAGTTGCCGTTTATGTATAATATGGTCTGGAGATGTGAACGGATCTTGCAACATAATCTGGACTAGGTTTAGCAACAGGGACAGTCTTTGGTGAGCAATTCGTATCAGGAACTTCTGGATTCATCACAGGAAGGGTATTATTCTCGAACTGGAACACCGGACAACTCACTCTGAGATAGAGTCTTTCTCACACGCTATGTGCTGTGATACAGGCTCAGACACCTGAATCAAATGTTTCCGATTCCACCCAAACTCTACTCCTTGTGATTCCACAATGTACAATCTCGGCTCTGAACAAATATTCTTCATGACTCCAATCAGATCATAACCTTTGGAAGTTTGCATCCTTCCCACTTCTTCACATAATAGACGGAGAAGTTTGCTGGTTTTTATCATAGTAGGACTTCTGGGTTAAACACTTCAACAGATTGGTTTTCACTGACCTGTTCTTGACACATGGAAAAAAGAAGTTATGTACTCACCATAGCATTCCATCTGAGTAGGTAGCTTCATTTGATCATCAACCTGTGGGTATCGGATCTGAGCCGGCAGCTTTCCAAGCTAGAGAGCCGAGCTCCAAGCTCCTCCCCCTTACCCATAACACCCTGCTACCTCCTTCCAATCCTCAGATCGCGTTTGCCCATCTATATAACCTCACAACAACAAAACAACAACCTGAAGAATCCTAACCTAAGGATTAAACAAAAGACCTGAGAAACCATCTTAGGGTTCGGGTAATCAAAGAACCAGGTTAGGGGGAAGGAGGGAGGGTCAGTTGCTGACAAATGAAGTTACCTACTCAGATGGAATGTTATGGTGAGTACATAACTTCTTTATCTGAAGTAGGTAACTTCATTTGATCATCAACCTGTGGGACAGAGTCCCTAGCTACCAAAAACTTGGGAGGTCCTCAAGGAAGGATATTCCGGAGCACTGCAGAGCCAAAGGCTGCCCTACCTCTAGACACTAAATCCAATTTATAGTGAGAGGTAAAGGTATGAGAGGATGCCCAAGTAGCCGCAGAGCAAATGTCATCCAAGGGAACTCTCGACCAGAATGCAGCAGATGTAGCCATAGAGCGGGTAGAATGAGCATGAACCCCTGTAGGCTCCGGCAGGCCAGATAGTTTGTATGTGAGCAGAATGCAATTCGAAATCCATCTGGCCAGAGTTACCTTCGACACAGGCTTACCGAAGAAGGGTTTTGCAAAGGAGACAAAGAGCTGATCAGACTTGTGGAATGCAGCTGTTCTGTGTAAATAAAAACGTAACTGTCTATGAACATCTAACAAATGAAGTTTGTACTCCCCTTTGTTTTGATAGTTAGGGAAAAAAACTGGAAGATTAATGGACTGATTGATGTTCGCCTCGGAGGCCACTTTAGGCAGAAAGGATGGGCTAGTCCTGAGAGAGACTCTGTCCTTATGGAAAACAAGATACGGGGCTTTAACACAGAGGGCCTGAAGTTCCGACACCCTTCTAGCAGAGGTAATCGCTACCAAAGACAGTTTTCCAGAACAAGAATTTCAAATCAACAGAAGCTGCAGGCTCAAAAGGAGGTCCAGTCAGAGCCTGAAAGACCAAAGTTAGATCCCATGGAGGGACGGGGTTCCTAGTAGGAGGTCTCAAGAGGAACATACCTTTCAGAAAGGTCTTGCACATCTTGGTGGACGCGAGGGGATTGAGATTGTCCCCAATGTGAAAATGGAGATGGCAGCCATTTGAACCTTTACAGTAGAAGAACTGGCTCCCTGCTGAAAAATATGAGATAGGAAATAGAGCACTGCTGGGATGGGAGCAGTGAAAGGGTCCAATTTCCATTTACTACTGTAAACCTTCCTGGTAGAAGGCTTATGCGCTGCTACCGGGATAGATCTGACTGCAGGCGAGATACAGGGAGTCCTAGCAACTAATGGAACTGGATCCACCAAGCTGAGAGCTTGAGATCGTCCAGATTCGGGGGTATCAATCCCGAAGGATGAGATACCAGATCCGGGATGGGATCCAAGATCCAGAGAGGAGCTATAAGATGAGACCATAGGCACAGGAACCAGGCTTGACGAGGCCAGAATGAGGCTATGAGGATAATCTTGTTCCCCAACTGACAAGCTTTCTGTAAGAATTTTGTTACCAACGGAAGAGGAGGATAAGCATAAAGAAGACCGGGTGGCCAAGCATGAACTAGAGCGTCTTTGGGGCTTTCCCCGGAGGGGGAATTAGAGCGAAAAACTCGCTGCACTTCGCGTTGGAAGGCGACGCAGAGAGATCGCAGCAAGGCTGAACCCACTTGTGGAAGATATGTTTCGCTACTAAGGGATTCAGAGACCACTCAAAATAAGAGGCTAGTTCGACACAATTTGTCTGCTAGGATGTTGGACTGACCCGGAATGTGTGTTGCTAACAGAAAACGGTTGGTGGATATTGCCCAGTCCCAAACTCTTATGGCCTCTCGGCAAAGAGGATAATACCTGGTCCCCCCCGTTTGTTGATGTACCAAACCACTGACATGTTTGCTTGAATTGCAACACTCTCTGGAGGGAGAAAGGCATGAAGGGCTTGCAACGCTAGAAGCACCGCCCTCATCTCCAGAACATTGATATGCAGAACGGTCTCTGTCTGAGTCCACGTACCTTGGACAGTTCTGCCCGCGTAATGCCCACCCCCACACCCGAGGCGAGAAGCATCCGTGGTCACCGTGGCTTGGGGTTGCGGCATAACAAATGGTTGACCTTCTTGAAGCTCTCTTGATTGGAGCCACCAGATGAGGGAATTTCTGCAAACTCTGCTGAGAAGAATCAGTAAGTCCAACGGGTGGTAAAGGATGGACCACTGAACCTGCAAAGTCCACTGGAGAATCCTTATGTGTAAGCGAGCTAAGGGCATGAGATTGACTGCTGCTGCCAAGGACCCTAAAGCTCTCAGGATTGACTCTGCTGACGGGGCCGGTGACTGAAGAAGGGCTAAAATGTGTAAGGTCAAACTGCGAAGCCTGTCTGATGTCAAGAAGGCCCCGGTCTGAAGCGTGTCTATTTTGGCCCCTATGAACTCCAAGACTTGAACTGGTTGAAGGGATGACTTCAAGTTTATGGTGATCCCCAATCAGGATGCTAGAAGTAGGAAGCAATCCCTGGCTAAGCAGAGTAGATGCCTGGTGGGGGCGGTAAGGAGCCAGTCATCTAGGTAAGGAAAAACCTGTATTCCCTGAAGTTTCGGGTGGGCCGCTACAACTGCCATGACCTTGGTGAATACCCTGGGGGCTGTGGTGAGACCGAAGGGTAGGACCCTGAACTGGTAATGACTGGCCCCTAGCCAAACGCGGAGGAACCTCCTGGATTGCCTGTCCATGAGAATGTGATAGTACGCATCCTTGAGGTCTATGGGGCATATCCAGTCCTTCTCCTGCAGCAGGGACAGAATGGATTGAAGCGTGACCATCCGGAATTTCTCCTTGGCAATGAAGAGGTTCATTGTTGAAAGGTCAAGAATCGGCCTCAAGTCCCCCGTCTTTTTTGGCACTAAAAAGAACCTGGAGTAATTGCCTAATCCTGATTGGCCTGGGGGGACGTGCTGGATGGCTCTTTTTTCTAGCAGCTTTTTTACGTCAAAAGCTGCAGCCTCCTTCTGACTGGGTGGAACATCTGGGAGGCGCCTCAACTGTGGAGGCAGGTTTATGAAAGGGATTGAGTAACCTCTGGATATTATTCGAAGCACCCAGCAGTCTGTTGTGATGGACTCCCACTGGGCCAAGTGCTTCAAAAAATGCCCTCCCGACGGCCTCCAGAGAGGAGCAGTCGGACAACCTCTCAGGGCTGCTGCGTGGGTCGGTCAGAAAAAGATTCCCGTGACCCAAAATCCCCCCCCCCTCCTGCTTCTGGGCCGGCATCCACCTTGTCCCACTCTGCCTCTGAAGGACGAAGGGTCCGGAGCGTAACAAGACTGCTGAGACTTCCGGAACTACATCTTCATTTGTCCTTTCTGGTTCCTGGAAAAGGACCTTTGAGGAGCCGAGAAGCGGACACCGACGGCAGACAGCGTCTTCCCGTCTTTCTCGCTCTGAACCAATGTGTCACGGACGGTCTTCCCAAGCAGGGTAGAGACAACGGGTGCATTCACGAAGGATGCCTTGAAAGGTTCCGCAAAATCACAAAGCCGGAGCCAGGTGTGACGTCTTAAGGCGATGCCGGACCCGCTGGCTCTAGCGGCCCCCTCCGTGGCATAAGAAAGTAGCTGCATTGACGTGTTTGAAACAGATTTCAGAGTGGCCATGCGAGCTGAGAAAGTCCATTTGTCCTCGGCCGACATGGACTCAGGGGGAGACTGAGCGTATTCTTTCACCAGATCCTGTTGAAGTCTAATTACATGGGCCAAATAATTCAGCGCCCTTATGGAAAAGGTAGCTGAAGCAAACATCCGCTTTCCGATATGATCCATCGTCTGAGACTCCTTATCAGGGGGATGGATTGAGAAACTATCCTGAGCAAGTTCCTTCTTGGTGGCTGCCGCCACCACCATGGCATCTACCGGGGAACCCTTCCTCCAAGCTGTCCTATCCACAGGGGGACTAAGAATCCTATCTGGCCTCCTGGGGATTGGTTCTACAGTATCCGGTTCCTTCCATTGCCTGGTAGTGGTGAGGTCTACCAGGGGGTCGGCTGGAGGGGACACCCAAGAGGTAGATGGGCCTGCGAACGCCTCCAGGAACACTGACTCATCCGAGGAAGGTTTTTGGGCTGACCACCCCCCCCTTTAGGCGAAGCATTTCCATAATGTCTCCAAAGGAGATGTCCTCGGGGGGGTGACCTGGGGGAACCTTCCCCTTCCTCCAAATCGGTGTCTTCTGTGAGGGACTCAGGGAAGTCCAAGTGCCTCCTCTTACACTTATGTTTGTGAGGGGCCTACTCAGTGGGATTGTTCGAGGAGGGCTCACCAACAAGGTCGTGTTCCACCAGTGGGACGGGCTGGGGCGTCAACGCAGGCTGTCCCTGGGACTGGATGATGGAAGACAAGCCCAGCTGCAAGATTTTAAGAAAATTTTCTACTCACAATCGCCTAAACGCTAGGAGCTCGAGAAACTTGTGCCTGACAAAGCCGTGGCAAACAAGATCTGAGGATTGGAAGTAGGTAGCAGGGTATTATGGGTAATGGGGAGGGGCTTGGAGCTCGAATCTCTAGCTTGGAAAGCTGCCGGCTCAGATCCGGGTCAGATCCGATACCCACAGGTTGATGATCAAATGAAGTTACCTACTTCAGAACAATTGACTACTAATTGGTAATGTGGTTCTGGTTTGTCTCGACAGAAGTCTCTGGGCAGGGGAACCAAGACGTTTATCACAAGGAATATTTCTGAGATTCGAAAGGTTCAGGAAAACATCACAATTGTTTCATTTCAACTTCCCCAGTAACTGTTTTGCACTTTGAACTGCACGTTCTGCCAAACCATTTGACTGCGGATACTCAGGGCTGCTCGTGACATCAGTAAAGTCCCAGTCTTCAGTAAACCTTTTAAACTGTTGGCTTGTAAACTGTGTGCCACTGTCAGAAATAACTTTGTGCAGACTACCATGGACTGTAAAATGATGCTCCATCTTAGTGATGACAGCACTGGATGCTAGATTAGGAAGTAGGTCAATCTCAAACCAATTTGAATAAGAGTCTACTAACACAAAGTAATGTTGACCATTCCACTTGAAAATATCAGTAGCTACTGTCGACCAAGGTAGTTCAGAAATCTGGTTTAGCCAACATGGTTCTTTCTATTGATGTGACCACATGGAACAAGATGACTGCATTCTCAATATCTTGTGAAAAAGAAGGCCAGAATACTGGACCTCTCACCAGTCTTTTGATAGATTCTGCTCCTGGGTGACCACGATGCAAGATAGTAATGTATTATTTTTGCAAGGACTTTGGAACAATTACTTTTGGAGCTTCATAATGATACCATTGTCAGACAAAATCGCATCTCTGTATGGAAAATAAGGTTGCACTTCTTGAGGTAAAGCTTTGACGGCCATCCTTGTTGAATAAAGTGGTTGAGCCTCTGTAAAACTGGATATGTGACTGTGTGATCTCTCAGATCATAAAGATGTGTGGAAGAAAAATGTCTCACTTCTATGACTTCAAAAATCAAGGTTCTCATTCTCATGCTGCTCAGTGGTGTTTCTAGGCAATCTGGGCAATGTATCAGCAAAATAAAGAAGTTTGCCTTTCTTGTAGACAAGAGTATAATTATACTTTTGCAATCTCAACATCATACATTGCAATCTGGCTGGAGTTGTATGCATAAGCTTTTTCAAAATAATAACCAAGGTTGGTGGTCTGTTTCGGTTTGGCTAGGTCAACCATAAACATAATCATGGAACTTTGAACATGCAAACACAATTGTCAAAAGTTCTTTCTTGACCAGAGCATACTGCATTTCAGTTTGGGTAAGAGATCTCAATGCATAGGTAACAGGTTAACCCTCTTGTAGAATGACTGCTCCTAAACCAAATCTCGAAGCATCACATGAAAGAGTAACTTGTTTGTGAACATCACAGTACCTGAGAGTTGGTGGAATGGCAATTCTGTTTCAGGACATCAAATGCTCTATGTTCTAACCCAGACCAGGATACATCTTTGTGTCAGCTCTCTGAGTGGTGCTGATATTTGACTCAAGTCTGGAATGAACTTGCCTAGGTAGTTAACCATACCAAGAAAATGTTGCAGGGCTTGAACATTGTCTGGAGCTGGCATTTCGAGAATAGCAGTTTGCTTGGAAGGATCTGGTCAAAGCCTGAACTGGTAAATAAATGACCAACATAAGTAACTTCTCGTAGCCTGAATTTACATTTCTGTGGACTGAGCTTAAGATTCACTTGACGTGCTCTTTCCAGAACTTATCTGAAGTTCCTGTCATGCTCAGCTTCACCAATACCTCCTACTAGTATGCTGTCTACTATAATAGCACAAGGATACCCAGAAAAAAAATGGATCCATTGCACGTTGAAAGACTTCACTTGCAGAATTTATTCCAAATGGCATTCTCAAAAATCTGTACCTACCAGAGTACTAAAAGTAGTTAGCAATGAGGACTTCTTGTCATGCAAAATTTGCCAAAATTAACTATTTATATCCAAGACAGAAAAAACAGTGGAATTTGGCATAAGGGCAGCGACTTCTTTGACTGTACAGATTGGATGAGGAGGTCTTTTTACTGCTTTGTTTACATCTCGTGGATCAATACATATTCTGATGTCAACTGAGCTTTTCTTATGAGCCACCACCATGGAGGATATCCAGTCAGTTGGTTCCTCTACTGGACAAATCACACCTTGTTGTACCATTTTATCTAGCTCGGCTTTGACTCTGTTCTGCATAGATACTGGAACTTTCTGGGCTCGCCTGATAACTTCATGGAGCACACAACTGGAAGCTTATCTAGTTTTCTTCAAAAAGATCAGCATAGGTAGAAAAAATATGTTGGGCGAAATTAGTGTAGTGGTCATTCAAGCTAACATGATGGACTTATTAAATGAAAGCAGTCCCATTTTCAAACTGTCTCGGAGTCCTAGTAATGACTGGGCATGCCGTCCTAGTAATGACTGGGCATGCCTCTTGACCACATAAAATAAGTCATAACTTCTCCCAGCAGAATAACTTGAAAGCACTTCTGTGCCTTCAGTTTGAATTTCTTCACCTCCATAAGCAACAAGCTTCGCACACTTTGCCAAATCAATCCTTTCACCAGCACATACTCTAGCAAATGTTTCTGCTGACATAACATCGAACTTGGAACCTGTGTCAACTTTGAGCTCTATGGGTTTTCCACTTATCTGAACAGTACAAAATACTTCATTCTTTGCCCTTAAAATCTACTGCATTGACTGTTTCATTAAGCAGACACACCATCAACACAAAAAGTAGGGTTGCAGCTTTCTAACTGATCAACTCGTTTCTTTGAATGTTCCCTTTTAGTAATAAAAAATGTGTGCCCTTTGATTTACAAAACCTTTTGAAATGATTCCAGTTCTTGCCTTTGTGACATTGCTGACCAAAAGCTAAACACTTTTCCCTTTTAGATTCATGATTTCCACCACAATTATGACAGTTGGCAATGAAACTAGGTTGGGGCCCATGCTTTGAGTTGGTTGACTCACAGTTATGCTTCACTGAGATTGTGCAAACTCTGGAACTTGCTGGAAAGCTCTGGGATTTACCAGTGGGTGCTACAGGGGCTACAGTTGCTTCCATGTGCTGGGGCCAGTTTCGTTTAACCACGTGCTGCATACTATCAACATGAGCTCTAGAAGTTATTGGAAGCATGCATTTCTCATTTGTAAGCATATTTGTGTGCTTTTCTGTGAGCTTGTATATCTGACAAATCTCAATGGTCTTATTCAAAGTTAAATCACTGTCACAAAGCAAAAGGTTTCTCACAGCATCATCCTTAATACCATACACAAGTCTGTCTTTTATCAACTCATCCCACAAATCACCAAACCTGCACATTTTAGCCTAGTTTCTCAAGTCTGTTATATATGCTGCAAAACTTTCACCAGGCTTTTGATCCCTTGTATAAAATAAGTGCCTTTCCATTATAATGTTTGTCTGGGGGTTGCACATTTCTCTAAATTTACGTTTTAAGCACTCAGGTTCCTCACTTGACTCAGCCGGTACAACAATATTATGGTTCCCCCTTCTCCTGCAAAGACAGCAGGTGCATACACAAATGAATGTTCCCTTTAAATGGCCTCTGAACCAGTTAAATTAAGCAGAATAAATGCCTTTGTACGGTCATCTTTATCAGAAAATGCAGCCTGTATGAAAATGTCGTACTCTTGCTCAATCACTCTCCAGTTCTCTGCAATATTATTGTCAAACACAAGTGCACTGGGTTTTCAAAATCCGTCTGCCATTCCAACAAAGTATGCACAAACATACTGAAAAATATGGCCCTTGTAATTATGTACAAACAAACTTGCTATGTATGCCTGTAATAATATTCAAAAGCAAAATAAACTCTGAAATGCTTTACTTTGCAAAATATGCTCTGTAATGGCTGTATCTTGCAAAATAACTGTACTGTAATACTGCACAAACATGTGAACACTTCGTACACTTCTGATAACTCCAATATCTTTAATTAATGCAAAAAATACATGCTTAGTGAAATATGCAGTCATTTCCTTTATCTTATTCATTTCATGCAATTCAGACTTCATTTCAAACATTTTCCGTAGTAATTTGAATGCTTTTATCAATAAAGGACATATCAGTTTATTTAAATATCATTTAAAGCATTCTGTATGCTAAATTCCATATCTTGTGAATAATAAATTATTTGAGCAAGTTTTAACATCTGAAATTCGTTTCTGACCTGTTTTGCAAATTATACATGCAGTAGGGATGATCCACTCCTGTATATTCTTCCAATACCAACCAGATGCCTCTTGGACTTAAACTGGAGAAACTGGAACTGTTTTCTGGCAACAAATCATTTTAGCCATGCCTTTTCCGACACTATGCCCTTTTAGACATGCCACTTCTGACACCATGTCACTCGTCTTTCTCTAATAGAGAAGACGAACAGTCAAGGTAGTTCGTTTAGATGCTTTATTACACAGCAACACATCAGAATGGATAGCAGCATCATAAAATATAAACAAACTGATTAACAAACAGACCTTACAGACATACATGCTTACATCTCAACAGCTTACTAGAAAATGGCAGTCAGGATTGCATGTGCTGAGCATTTATACACTTGTGCATGCCCTCAGATAGCTTCTTAAAGATAAATACACACACACACTGATCTACAGTCAGTAACAACTTAAGGAGGTCTCAGGGAACAAAGATGGCTCACAGAGTTGAGTGCTTTGATCAGGGCAAGCATCTCCTTGATATTTATGTGCTTGCGTCTGTCCTTGGTGCACCAGCCCTGCTGTTTCATCCCTCCTGAAATACCTCCCCAGACAAAGTCCAAAGCGTCTGGAATGACTGACGGCTTTGGAGCAGGGAAGGAGAAGGGGAGACCTAGATTTAAGGATAAATGTAGTCTCCACAAAAAGATTTCTCTTCGGAAAATCCCAGCAATGTGATGTGATAAGATAAAGGTAATGAAGTTGGGACCAAAGAGAATTTCGATACCACCGTCTCTCTCTCTCATGGGCAGTCTTGCCAGGGGTATAATGAGAATCACAGATGCATCAAGACACAAAAATCCTGAGGTACTCCCTTGCAGTGACTGACGTCTGAGGAGAAAACCTTAGAAATACATCTAGATCTATTTTTCCTCCTGTGGAAGAAGCTCTTTGAACTGAGGTGTCTAGTTGGCATTTCAGGAACACAACTTTGTGTGAAGGAGTCAAGAAAGACTTGAATGCTCTCTTGGAATCCTAGCTTCTGTAAGAAATCTCTCACCCGAGAGAGAGAGAGAGAGAGAGAGAGACACACGGAGAGAGATCCTGACATTTAGAAAAAGACACTGCAAAGATAAGCAAGTCATCTACATATGGAAAAATGTGGATACCCTGTAACCCTGCAATGAGATATAACTGAAGCTAGACATTTTCTGAACACTCCTGATGCAGTGGCTAGTCCAAAGGGTAAGGCAGTGAACTGATAATGTGATCCACGTGCAGAAAACTTTAAGAGACACATGAAGTTTAGATGAATAGGAGGTGAAGATAAGCATCTTTTAAGACTAGTGTTGCCAGGAAACTTGAAAGAGGAAAAAGAGGTAACAGACTGTGAAGTGACATCATTTTGAATTTGGGCACCATCACAAACAGATTTAGGAACGTAAGATCCAGAAGTGATCTCCAAGAATTTTCTTTCTTTGGCACTAGGAACATCCTTGAGTAAAAACCCTTCCTCATATGGGAAGTAGGAACTGGCTCTATCACTGCTTGCAACAGCATGCGAAGAATCAGAAAACTCAGTCTGATATGGAGAATGAGGAATGACCCCCCCCCCCCTGGAAAGGAGGAATTTCCTCTTACTGACATCTGTACCCTTAATGAATGTTATTCAGAACCCATTTGTCTGAAACTGTTGCCAAAAAGAAAAATGTACCTTTGGACTTTACTGAAAAAAAATTAGGCCAGGGTGGGAGTGGTTCACAAGGTCTTCTGCACAGTCATTCAGACTTGCTGGACTGTCCTTGGTTTTGGGAGGTTCAAGACTTCTTTTTGGAACCTCTTGCCATTGCTTATATGTTCATAGGTAGGTACTAGGCTATCGGCCCAAGAGCCTAAGCAAGCCTAGCCAGCAAAGTTCCCTGGCTTACGCCAACCCAAGGAAGTTAATGTCCTGTGCCCCTGTCGAGCAGAGCCACAGAAGTGATCCCCGGGGTGTATTTCCTATTTCCCATCCACTCATTAAGATTTTTCTTCAAGAGTGTTAATGAGGAACTTTGCTTGACATAGATGGGTAGATTGTTCCAGAGTATGGGAAGTCTCTGGGACAGGAATCTATCCCTCCAGCAAGTCCTGTTTATTGTGGTGACAAGGTTTAGGTCCCTAGAGCACGTAGCTCGGAGGGACTGGGATTTCTTTAGGTGTAGCATGTCCAACAGCTCTGGGTTTGACATAACTTTATATGTTAGGCAGAGATTACCCCGGAGTAGGTGATATGCTACAGAGTAAAGCTGGAGTTTTTTGAGACAATCAGTGTAGGGCATCTGTTTGAGACCAGTAATTCTCTTTGCGAGGTACTTCTGTGGCCTTTCCAGCTGCTGCAGATGTCTTGTGAGGTACATTCCAAAGGGGGCGTTGTACTCTATAATGGGTCTAATGAGCGTTGAGTAGAGGGGAACAATGACCTCTTTTTTCCTGGATGAGAACCCTTTTGTGATTAGGTGTGCCATGTAGAAGGATTTCCTGACTACTGTGGCAATGTGATCATCAAAGGAGAGACTACTGTCCACCTGGGTCCCAAGGTCTCATCACACATTCAGTGTTAAGAAGACTGCCGCCTATGTGGCAGTTCATGGGTACACAGTTTTTACCAAAAGGGATAACAATGCACTTTTTGGCATTGAGCTTGAGGCCATGGCTCTGACACCAGGCATTTGTCTCAGTGAGGCCCTTCTGTAGGATGTATACATCATTTGGGGACTCTACTATAGCTCCTAGTTTGCAGTCATCTGCGAACTTCGTTAGCCAGACCTTCTGTGTTAGCCTGTACTTCAGAGAAGTAGATACCAAACAGGAGAGGTCCCAGGACTGAACCCTGTGGTACTCCACTTGTCACAGGTTTGAATTCACATTTGGAGTGTGCAACTTTTACAGTGTGGGTTCTGTCAGTGAGCCAGCTGGCAACCCATCTTGTGACATAGGGATTTATACCTCGTTTAGTGAGTTTAGCTATAATTCCAGAATGGGGGATGGTGTTGACAGCCTTGGCAAGGTCAAGATACGCTGTGTGAACCACCTTACCCTTGTCTACGGCTTTGGTGACTGCCTCAAAGAAGTCGATCAGGTTCAGGAGGCAAGATCTGCCTTTCACAAACCCGAACTGGGTGGGGTCCAGAGTTTGGAGGTTGCCAATGTTTTTGTTTATGAATTCCATGATGATATGTTCCATGGCCTTGCAGACCAGGCTCGTCAGGCTAATAGGGCGACCGTTCCCAGGATCAGTGGTGGCTCCCCCTTTGTGGAGTGGGATAAGTGTTGCTGTACGCCATTCAGTGGGCACAAAGCCTGATGTGAGGCTATGATTGAACATGGTGCTTAGGTGGGGAGCCAGTTCGTTCTGAAGTTCATGTAAAACACAGCCTGGGATGTTGTCCGGTCCCATGGATGCTGTGTTTTTGGTTTTCGAGAGTGCTGCTTTTACCTGTGAAGTTGTGATTACAGGGACTCTGCATTCTTCCTGTATAGATACGGGCTCTTCAGGGGGTGAGGGGGGTAAAGTTAGCAATTAACCTGCCAGGATGTTGGCAATATCAGTTGGTTCTGTAATGTTTGTGCCATTATGCTGCAACTCAGAGCAGATCTGGGTGTTGTCAATGAATTTTTTGACATAGCTATATAATGCTTTGTGGTTGTCCTTAGAATCAGTGGCAATCTTGTTTTCATAGCTAGCTTTGGAGGATCTTATAAGGGATCTCAGATGCTTGCTGAGGCTGACCAGGGAGCTCCTCCACTCATGGGATTTTACTCACTTTTGCAACAATTTCTTCCTTCTGTTGTAGAGTTTGTTTATGGCAGGGGACCACCAGATTAGCTTCCTTTTTTTTTTTTTGGAGGATAGCGTCTTGGTTCTGTTTGGGATAGCAAGATCCATGCACTCATTTAAGTGCTTATAGAGTGCATTTGTGTAGGATACAGCAGTCGTAACTGTTTTGCCCATCAGCATGGGTGTCATGAAGTTCACCACTTCTGTCTTAAGAAGCATGAAGTTGGCTTTGGCGAAATTTTTTATGGTGGTTTCCTTAATGGGGGGTGGGGGTGGGATGTGGATATCTAGGGTGATTAGCTTATGGTCGGATTTGACCAACGAGGAGTTGACTTCAGGAGTGGAACACCGATCACTCATGTTAGTAATGACTAGGTCTAGGATATTGTTGCCCCTGGTGGGGGTGTAGATAAGTTGATTCAGGGCATTCTTACATGTATTTTGTTAAGACTGTTTATTCTGTCTTTTTTTTTTTTTTGTTTTGCCAAAATTGGATGCGGGGATAGAAAATCCTTTGAAAATTTTGGAAAAGGAGGACTGAAAAATCTTACAGATTCCCTGGAACAGCTCGCCCCCTTTATCACACTTTTATATCACCTCTGCAGCAGAGCAGCCAAACACTAAATCTCTATCCAAGGGAGAATTCATAATTTACATTTTTAACATCTGGGAGGATATGAGAATGCAGCCATGCAAACCTCCTCAAACAGTATCAGTGGCCATAGCCCTATAAGAAATACCAACAGGAACACACACACACTGCAAACAAATGACCAGTGACCTGTGCAACAGAAGAAACTAAATTACTTAACACCTGATTTTTCCTCACAAAAGGAAACTGCTTATTAAACATTCCTCATATTTTTACAATTAGAACAAATTTTAACATACGAGCCTGACCATTCAAAATTCTGAAAATCAAAGTTGTAGAAGTATACACTTTTTCCCCATACTTATCAATAGTTTGTCTATCCTTATCAGGAAGAGTAGGATTGGAATTAACTGAGTGTTTAGCAGCAATGGGATCAACTAAAGCTATAGCTGCAGGGTCAGGTTTGGAATAGTGTATAAAAATGTAAAAGACTGAGGAGCTTTATACATTCTATCTGCCATTTTAGGGGCAGATGGCTGATTATCAGTTAAATTTCAGTCAGAAACACACTCATCCACTAAAGCAAGCACAGCAGGAAGAATGGGTGTCAGGTTCTGGAAAATACTTCTGTAACAACTCTTAGTATTTTCTGAGAGTCTGAGAAACCTCAGTGTTCTCCCACTAAAAACTCTGGCAAATTCTAGAAATAGTCTCAGACAAAAAGAAATCCCACAGGGAAAATCGGAAACTGAACTCTCTAAGTGTGAATCAGAAATCTGAGCAAAAAAACTGTAGCCAACCCTGCATCTTCCTGTTCAGATTCGGAATCTTGAATCTCTTCTGAGGACTCCATCTTTCATTTCTTAGAAACTACTTTGCAAGAAGGATCAATAACCAGAACTAAACCCTGAGACAGACCCAGTAAACTACTCCTACCCAAAGAAAACTGAGAAGGACTAAATACATGCCTGTTTTTTTGTTTTTTACAGGGAAAATGTGGCTAATAGTGTTATTAATGGCAGCACCACCTTCACCAGGGATGGGTACAGCATTCTGACATAAGGAAAACTTCCCCATTCCCTCTCCCAGGGCCAAAAGTGGCTCTCCTTTGCCCAACAAGGGGACCCCAACAGCCGCAAAAAACATGGCTAACCTCTAGTCCACACTGGCTGCAGCTGCTATACCAGAGGGATCTGGAATAAGAGAGGAGTGCTGTGAGAAACAATAAATGGTAACAGCAAAGTCACCCACCTTCGGCTGAGGCAAAATGCAATCCTACTGGGGTGGCAAAGGTGGTTGTTAATTTTTCTTTTTTTTTTGGCTGCAAGGACTGACCATGGGATCAGTAGTCTGTTCCATGGTCTTGCTAAAAATGGTGCCTTCTTCCCAAGTAAGACAAGCAGCAATTCCACCAAGCACTACCAGCCCACAAAAGTTACTTTTTAACAGAAAAACAAGGTAAAAGGCAATTTAAAACACCATCATTCCCAGAAAGGCAAAATAAACACAATTTCTCCACATAAAAATGTTACTTTATGCCACTTTTGAATTGACAGAAAAAAACGAGCAGTCTGTTTAAAAGTTTACAGTCTTCAGTCAGTCCATTAAAACGCAAAACTCCTATCTTTAAAATAGCTTTCCCAAAGATGAAAGTAATAAAGTATCAATAAAACTAAGTTCCCTTTGGGGGAAAATACTTCAGTTTTCATCTGCCCATCGAAGTAAAGTATGAGTTGATCATCAATCCTCAAAACTCTCAGAAATGTGTACCGTTCCGTGACAGTAAAGCTCTGAAGGGCTTAGGAACCAAGCTTGTCTTTCAGTCAGCTCAGCTCGAACTGCCTGACAATTTTAGCATATGTAAAGTGCCCTGAAGCTTTGGAAGCTGGCCGGCTGTTGCATCTTTGGCAGGATATAACCCATATAGCTAAGGCTACTTGCAGCAATGATCAATATGATGATCATGGATCCATATCTATTAATTCTGACAACACCTTTGCCATTCTTTTAGCTAGTATAGACATGAACACTTAACAGTCAAGGTTTAAAATTGAAATGGGTCTAAATGAGGCTGGGTCTGACAGGTCTTGAGCATCTTTGGGTAATACAACCACCACAGTGTTCTTCCAAGATGCTGGTGCTTCCTCCCCTTGGAAAATACTTTTAAATAAAATCTTTCAAATGTTTCACTTTCTTCCTTCCTAACTTTAAAAACTTCTACAAGAATACAATGTTTCTGGTGACTTCGCTGTAAACTGATTATACATCCCCGTTTTTAATCTCATCTCCTCCCATCTTAACTTTTAATATTTGACCATCATCCACCTCTTATCTTGGCATAATTACATTTTCCATAAATCTTTCCAGTTGTGCTCTTTCTTGGTTTCCAAATTCCTGTACTTTATACAATTTTTCATAAAATTTCCAAAATATTTGTAATACCTCTATAAGACCTCTGGTTATTTTTCATGTCATAGGTCCCCACATCTGGTGACAATCCCTTCTACTTTCTGTTGCCCAAGTTGCTGTGCTAAAAGCTTTTGAGCTCTAAAGTTATTAAAAAAACAGTTGCTTAACAACTAAACTCATGCATATTATCCAAATACCCCCTTATTTTCTCTTTAGCAATCTGCAGTTGCTCCTCTTCTTCTTCTGAGAATTCTCCTTATTCAGCAATATTTTAACTTTTGTCAGCCCCTCAAAATAATTTCTCTCTCTTTTTATCCATGTGACTTTCTCTTATCTCTAACTATTTTAAACTCCACTTTCATTTTAACCCGCTCACTAGCTATTCTATTCCTTTAATTCCTCTCATTTTATCAAGTAGGTGGGGAACCACCAGCGTGTCATTTTTATTTCATTACTCTGCATTTGTATCTTAGCTTTTATTGGTGCATGATCTGAAATAGTTATAGGATGTCTGTCAAAGCTTTCAATGAAATGCACATGTTCCTGTGAAATATAACTTCAATCCAGTCTAGCCCAGTTATTGTAACTTGGAAAATATGTAAACTCTGTCATTGCTCCTATCAGATCTTCCATACCAAATATGTTCATAAATTTCTTCAGAAGTCTCCCCTCTTTTATTACATTTTCCTAGGTACTGCTGATACATCCTCACTATTCCAAATCAAGTTCCAGTCCTCATTTATAAGCAATACTCCCTACTGAAAAATGTATTTCTTCTCCCAAAATTTTCTTAAGCTCCCCAGAATAGCAGTTCTGGGTGGAATATAAATACAAGTCAGCATAACCCTCCTCCCTTACCAAGAGCACCTTACTACTACAAATCTGCCATTGTTGTATTTTTTCACTTTCTATCACTACTGGAGCCCCTCTAGCAATCAGTATTATTATTCCCCTTTCCCTTTGTCACCGATATTCTGAACATCCATCCTGAAATCAGATTCACATGCTCATTTCTATAAATGTGTCTCCTGTAACATTGCTATTCGCACTCTGCCTTTCTTAATATAAAACTCATTCCTTTTTGTCTATATCTATAAGGCAATTTACATTCCAAGATACTATGGATAGAGTAGCTATTATGATAAAAAGTTGTTTTCCCACTTACTATACGTGACTTTTTTATGTAAATGTCCAAAGTTTGACATATGCACACACTAAAATTTGGCTGGCTGCCCTTCTATACAGTAGTTTCTTCTCATCTCCATTTGACGTTATGCCACATTTCTCAATACTCTTTGCACTTATGAAAACCCTCAAACAAAAAACTAAATAAGTTTTCAAAACATCTCCATCTCCTATTAACTTAAAATTGTACATGGCTGTGTCTGTTTGTTATAACAAATGAAGAAAGGACTTGAATTCTATACTCAACTGCTACACTGCATACATTAACATAAAGCACACTCTTCAAAGGTGCATTAAAATGTGAGATGAAATACACATACCTTGTGCTGGCTTACACTCCATATCCTAATTATAGAATCCCGCCCTGCAGTGAACAGCCTGTTTAGTGTTTGATCCAGCTGAAGGGCATTCACACCATTGCGATTGTACTTTTCCACCTCATCTCGTATTACATATGACACCTGAGAGGAAAGTGATCATTAAAGAAATCAGTGAGGTTATGCTGATCATTAAAGGCACTGGTGAAATCATTCAGAAAAAATTTTCCCATCTACCCAGTCTTTACAGATAATACATGTATACAACTACATTATCTTCTTTATACTTACTATATAAGCATATATCAAAATTACGTACTCTTCAAGTCTTCAACTATCTTCCCATTGTTTTATACATAAAGAGTGGTTCCAAGAGTACACAGAAATGGGGCATTTTCAAATGTGTGGCTTAATTAAAACATCACTTTAATCTCTATCTATTACTGCTCCTTTTCATTCCTATAAATTTTAAATCAACACTACCTCCTTTCAGGAGATTTCTCTTTCAGTTTTGTACTGTCTCAGAATTTGTATTTTTGCTGAAAAATTAATTAAACATATCTAGAGAAAGGACTGATACATCAGAAAGAGTCAAAATCGCACTAGTCTTCCAAGATCACTGCAAACTGGACAATACATTTCTTGCATGAAACACAGGAGGGAACAATAACAGTGGCTGGGGCAGACTGGAATAGTATTGATTCAATGACATTAGCAACGAATTTACAGTGGATGTTTAGGAACAACAACTGCTTCAGATTGTAAAAAAAGTCTACCAGGGAACGGAACACACTAGACATCGTTTGTGTTCCTTAAGAAATTACTGTTACATCATGTCAAGTTTTACCAAATTGCTGCTAGATAATTCTGCCAAACTGAAATCTAAACCAATGCACAGAGGTTTAATAACAGATTGTACTGAAGCAAAACAGTCACTATGTAAAACTAACTGGAGTGATGCATTCAGAAGAAAAACTACAGAAGGAATGAGGCAAGTTTTGAAAGAGAAATTGTTTGAATGAAAAAAAAAATGTTTAACATCGGGAGGATATATTTCCATACGAACATACTTGATTGAGGTAAGAGACAAAATAAATAAAAAAGGGAAAAGAGGTCAAACTACAACTTTGAAAACTGAAATAAACTGGAGAGTCAAATTAATCATAGTGTGAGACAAGATAAAAAACACTGATGAAAAATTTTATAAAGATACTGAGCATTATAGGAAACCATTCTACAGATACGCAAGATGTGGTGAGAGCAAAGACATACAAACTAATAATCTGGCACCCATGTCCCTTATGGCCTGAGGTAGCTTATAAATGCCTGGCCCTCAATGTCCTACTTAGACACAATATATTATTCTTCTTTCGAGAAAACTTGGCTAGGCTTAAAAAGGCCCCCCTGGGTTGTCAGCATTAATCTATGAACTGTGTGCAGATTCTAAAATTTATTCACAGACACACTGGATTATAGATATACTTAAAATTTTATGCAGAACATTTGGCTCCACAAAGGGAGTGATAATTTGTCCTAGTAACATCCAGGAAAATTCTGATACTGAAAACAAATTAGATTATATTGAAAAGAATTACACAAACTGGACCCAAGCAAAGCACAGGGAGGAGACAGAAAGTACAGTTGTGTACACTTACCATAAATGTAGATGTTAGAGTGTATTCACTGTTGCAGTCATCACGTTTGGGTTATCTGCTTGCAGTAGCCCTCAGTCGGCCTGATTAACAAAGTCTTGGGTCCTGCGTCAGTTGCTGCCTCATCTTCCATGACGTCAAGGAGTCAGGGGTATAAAGCATGCAGCCGACGCCATTACATCAGTTTTTCTTGCAACAGATGTCAGGTGCCCCCCTAATGGGAAGCAATAAAATATAAAGTTATACCTCCAACATAAAAGCAAATACACCAAAAAGCTTTTAAGCATAGTAAAGGAGAGTAGAGGTATAGCCAAAAGAAGTCAGGGGGCTGGAGGGACGGTAACCAGGACTGCAACAGTGAATACACTCTAACATCTACATTTATGGTAAGTGTACACAATTGTACTATGTTCTTCGTGTTTCACTGTTGCAGTCATCACATTTGGGTAGATTCCCAAAGTTAAGGATGGGAGGAGGAATTTAGATAGCATTAGGAGCAGCTATAAGGCCCTACAAGACTCCAGTGGCAAAGCCAGCTCTGGGTTTAGAGAAATTTGGCAAATGATAATGCTTGGTGAAAGTAAGTAGCAGCTTCTAGGATGTCCCTAGTAGGGACACCTCTGAGAACAGCTGTAGAAGTAGATGCAGCCCTGGTTGAATGGGGACTAATCCCCATGTGGGATAGGTTTTGCATGGTGCTTATGGCACAGATTAATGCAATGGCCTATCCACTTAGAAATGGTTTGCTTTGAAATAGCCTTCCCCTCTGCTCCTGCAGCAAATGCCACCAGCAGTTGTTCAGATTTCCTTTGAGGTTTAGTCCTGTCCAAGTAAAATCTAAGTTGTCTGTGCACATCTAAGGAGTGCAGTATCCGTTCCCCTTTGTTCTGTGGATTAGGAAAGAAGGTTAGCAAATGAATGGACTGATCAAGAGCCACACTGGAGACCACCTTGCACATGAAAGAGGGACTGATTCTGAGGGACACCCTGTCCGCATGAAAGATGACGAAAGGCTCCACTGCCATAAGGACCTGTAATTCAGATGCTCTTCTTGCTGAAGTGATTGCTAAAAGAAAGGCTGTTTTCCAAGAAAGGAATTTTAAATCTGCATTTGCAGATGGCTCAAAAGGAGGAAGAGTGAGTTTCTCCAATACAAAGTTAAGGTCCCAGACTGGAGTTGGGGCTCTCCTGGGTGGTCATAAGTTTTTGGCCCCTCTGAGGAACTGCTTGAGCAGTGGATGAGAGAAGAGGGGTGGTTCTGTGTTGTAATGAGCTGAAAAGACTGAGGCGTGAATTTTGATGGAGGAAAAAGAAAGGCCCTTGTGAAGCATCTCAGTTAAGCATTGAAGAATCTGAGGTAAGTTGGGCACTGCTGTGCCCATCCCTTGGGAATGGTTCCAGGCACAGAATCTTTTCCATTTTTCAGCATAAGATTTTCTACTAGTAGGCCTCCTTGCCTCCAAAATGATATCAAACACTTGTTTACGGAGGGATGGCAATGGAGAGGTTAGGTAATTAGCCAGGCTGCCATGTTCAGGGTTAGAAGCTGAGGGTGCAGAATCTGGTTCTCCTGCTGAGACAACAGGGTAGGGGTCTGAGGCAGGTGCCATGGAGCCAGCAGTGACACACTGCGCAAGAGGGGGTACCAGTGTTGGCGTGGCCAGTCTGGTGCAATCAATATTGTCCTTGGTTTGTCCTGTCTGATCTTTAGTAGTACTTTGAAGAGGAGAGGCAGAGGAGGAAAGGCATAAACTGATAGATTTTTCCAGTTGAAGGACAGAGCATCCACTTTCCAAGCTTGTTTGTGGAGAGTCCTTGAGCAAAATTTGTCCAATTTGTAGTTCTGGGGGTGGGGGTGGGGGGGGGGCAAACAGGTCTATATTTGGGCTCCCCAATTTGTCAACATGATGAAAGTCTTTGGTTCCAGTTTCCACTCGTGTGGGTCCATGAGACTTCTGCTTAGTTCGTCTGCCAGTGTATTTAGTTTTCCTGGCAGGGAATGAGCCTGTAGATGCACTTGGTAGCTCAAGGCTGTGTTCCACAGAGCAATGGCTAGTCTGCAGAGGGGGTAAGAATGGGTACCCCCCTGCTTGTTTATGTACCACATAACAGTGGTGTTGTCCGTCTTTACCATTAATTGTCCTGGAAGAATGTGGTCCTTGAAGGCTGTCAGAGCATTCTGTACAGCTAACATTTCTTTTTGATTAATATGCAGGTGCATTTGACTTGGTTCCATTTACCCTGAACACACTTCCCTGCCAGGTGAGCCCCCCCATGCATAGTCTGATGAATCCCTTGTTTTGGTGGCAGGCCTCTGGCCACCAAAGGAAATTTAACCGTAGGCAAGGTATGACAGGAATCATTGCTTCTAGATCCTGAGAATGTTGACACTAAAGGCTTTTTAGATACCATTGTAGTTTTCTCAGATGCAGTCTTGCATATGGAATTAGTGGAATGCAGGAGGCCATGAACCCCAAGGCTTGCTGTATTTGCCTTGCAGATAGCAGAGTTTTTGTGGCCATTAGTTTGAGTAGGTTGTCCAATGAATTTGTTTCTCTGGCGTGAGGAAAGCCATCTGGGAAGTTGTATTCAAGCTTGCTCCCAGGAATATAATTTGTTGACAGGGTACCAGATGTGATTTCTTTTCGTTTATGGTGTACCCCAGACAAGTTAGCACCTTTTGTACAAATGCCAGATGATTCAAAAGTATGTCCTGGCTTTCTTCTTGAATTAGACAATCGTCCAGGTATGCGTATATTTGAATATTTCTTTGCCTGCAAAATGCAATGACTGGAGCTAGGCACTTTGTGAATACCCTGGGCGCAGTAGATAAGCCAAAGGGCAGTGGAGAGAACTGATAGTGCATGTAGCCTGCTTTGAAGCGTAGGTATCTTCTGCAAGATTCCCCAATTGGGATGTGCAGGTAGGCCTCCTTTAAATAGAGTGTTGCCAACCAGGCATCTTTGCCTAGCATAGAAAGCAACTGGTGAAGAGTTAGCATCTTGAATTTTGGAATCACCAAAAAGGTGTTTAAGGTAGACAGGTCCAGGATAGGACACCATAAGTTCTCTTTATTGGGTACCAGGAAAAGTCTTGAGTAGAAACCCTGTCCCTTTTCCTCTTCTGGTAAGGTTTGAATAGCCTTTATGCTTAAGAGAAAGAGTACTTGCTTTTGAGCCTCTACCCACGGATATGGGGGTAGATCTGGCCGACCATTTGGGGTTGGTAACATGTGGAACTGAAATCTGTATCCTTGGGAAACTATATTTAAAACCCATTTGTCCTGGGTAATGAGTTCCCAGTTTTTTGCCCTGCAGAGCAATCTTTCCCCCTAAAGGAGCAGTAAGTTGAGAAGTGCTTGGAAGTTTTAAAGTTAAGTCACTGAGACAGTTTACCACAGGGGGGAGGTCTTACTACTCCCTGATTTGGAAGTGGGAGCCCCCCACTGCTTAGTCCTGTGCGTACCCTGGGACTGAAGTTTGGGTGTTCTGCTGGATCTAGGTTTGGACTGGGAAGGCCTGGAAGAGGCAGAAAAGGACCAATTCTTAGAGGGCCAATGCCTACTAAATTTTGGAGGTTGTACTTGCAGGAAATCTTTAACAGTTTGCATAGATTTAGCTTTTTCCTCCATCTTTTTAAGAACTTCTGCTTTGTTGCCAAAGAGGCGGTCCTGATTTAAGGGAGCATCCAGTAATTTAGCTTTAACATGATTTGCCAAGGATTGCTCCTTAAGCCAAGCATGCCTTCTAAGTACAGACCCAGTGATAGCAGCCCTGCAAGATGCCTCTAGTGAATCAAAACCACATTGCAAAGTATGTTTTCCAACCTGTTCAGCAGAATGCATTAAATTCTGTAAATCCTTATTTTCAGCACAATCAGGAATCATAATTTTCTGTTTAAGTAATCCAATAATATGCTCCTGATACTTTAACATATGAAACTGGCAGTTTAAGGCCCTAATGGTCAAGGTTGCAGAAGTGTATACCTTCGTACCCCATCTATCCAGGGCCCTGAAGTCTCTATCAGAGGGGGTAGGATTTCTGGCAGCAATAGCCTTAATGCCCTTTGGTCCCTGTGAAATGGTCTCAGGATCAGCAGTAGGATTTTTAAAAAGGAACTTGTGAGAATCAGGAACCCTGTAATATCTATCAGGTTTTCTGGGAGCAGGAGGTAGAGAGTCAGGGGCCAAGCTAGATTCCGAAAAGGCATCATCAACAATGTCTAGTACAGGAGGGATAGCTAAAGGCCTGTGCTTGGGCAGGAGTAAGAAATCCCTAAGCCTCTTCTTAGAATCTGAGTAATCCTGGCTTTCCCAACGAAAATGCTCCCTAAGAGTATGCAAGGTTTCACCAAAAGAGAAATCCTCTGGTGGTGGTGGTGGGGGGGGGGGGGGGCAGAGGGAATAGAGTCCTCTGCATCAGAATCCTCATAGGTAGATAAGGGTAAATCCTGGTCATCAGAGGAAAAAGAAATTTCAAATCCTGGTCAGAAGTATCATGAGCAAACTCAGTCCTAGGTCTCTTAGAGGGGGAAAGTTGGCTTCCCCTGATTAAAGTAATAAGGTCTTCAGCTATTCTTATCATTTGTTTTTTAGGCATAGAGGCCTGACCATGCGATCTGGGCATCGATTTTCTAGGCATGGTTCAAGTTTTAGGCCTTGAAGAAGATGGCGTCTGTTTAATATGCAAGTCAGTAGGCCTGAAAACACCCTCAGAAGCCGGTGCCTGCACAGCGGCTCCGGACCCATCCAAGGTAGAGACATCTGCAGGTTCCCCAGTTGAAGCATCTCGCGGCATACCGGACTCTGAATGGGTTTCAGTAGAGGCCTGCGAATCTGAAGTAGCGGGTATCAGGGGCTGCGAAAGCGCCTCACTGAGTACCGGCGAACTGGTGACTGGCTTAGGAGAAGCATCGCCAGCAGCTTTGGACCTAGGTGGCCTGTCTCTGTCTTTATCTTTGCGTTTTTTCGGAATGTCGGAAGTCGGATGGCTTACCGAAGACATATCTGGATAATTGAACAGAGTACCAAAGTATTTAGAAGCGTAAATATACCGACGACGAATAGTTCGTTGTTTAAATAAGGCACAAAACCAACAGCGAGGTACGTCGTGGTCAGGGCCTAGGCAAGGAATACAGTATGAATGAAAATCTTTATGAGGTATTTGCTTTCCACAAGAAATACAATTATTTACTTTTACTGACATCAGTTTAGAGCAAGAAAAAGTTTCCCCAACAGGGTACTTGGCTTTAGTTGAAGACTTCGGTTCTGAAACTCGAAAACGAAAATTTCAGGAGTCGGCCGACCAGCACTTGTGAACTGCTTCTGCTTCGGGAGCCACACGGCAAGAAAGACTGGTGTAATGGCATCGGCTGCATGCTTTATACCCGACTACCTGATGTCACAGAAGATGAGGCAGCAACCGACACAGGACCCAAGACTTTGTTAATCAGGCCGACTGAGGGCTACTGCAAGCAGACAACCCAAATGTGATGACTGCAACAGTGAAACACAAAGAATGTTTATTAAGACCCGAGAACACTTCAGCATGAACTTATAGTACCATTTTGTTATTCACTAGGTCATATAAACATGGGGAGATCCCTCAAGACTGCAGATATGCACTTGTTAAACCTATCTTTAAGGGAAAAAGAAAAACAGGACAAAGCCAGAGTTATACAGACCCACAAGTTTACTTTCTTGTTGTGGAAAAATGATGGAGAAGATTATATTGGATAAATTGCCAGAACTGGAAATGTTCGGACTTAAAATGATAGATCTATTTTCAAAATATGCTTACTGATGTATTTCCACCTGTGCATGATGTTATATAACAACTATGAATGAAAAACTGTGCTGTGATGTAATTTATATACATTTAACTTCAGCATCTGATAGGGTCATGCACAGAACACTGGTCAATAAATTAGAACAACCAGGAAATGGTGTACTCTTGATAAGACGGATAGCTACATGGCTTCCAAAAATAGGACACGGCAAGCATCTTACAGCAACTGGACAGGTGAAATTCGAGGTTATAGTCAGGGTGTCCCACAGGAATCTGTCTTGGCCCTATACTTGTTTAGATTGTATATTTCAAGTGTATCTTTTTCATCTGAGGTGTTGTGCAGTCTGTATGCAGATGACTTGAAAATAGGTAACCTGATTACATGTATTACAATATCTGCAAAAGAACTTGAATAACTTGACCATTTCGGCACAGGAGAATAACATGATGATAAATTAATCAAAAACTAAGTTAAATTGAAAGGTGAACATTTAACACAGCACACAGTGATTGAAACTGTAGATTCATTTATGGAACTGGGTACAAGGGTAGATCCAGTTTTTACTTTTTCTAATCAGATCAACTAATTGGTTAATGATAGGTTGTATAAAAAGATATATAAAGTCTAGGAAATCAGAAATGATGAAATCATTGTTTGTTAGTTATATCAGACCCAAACTTGAGTATGGAATAACAATACAGAAACCTTTCAGAGTACAGTGGGAATATACAAAGGGCATTCATGAATGTTAAAATTCAAGTTATTATGAAAGACTAAAATAGCTGAACTTGTACAGTCCCTCATATAGATATTTAAAAGGAAACTTTATTCAGATACGTAGGGTATTTAGAGACACCTGCTCTGGGAACTTTTGGGGTTATCAAAAGTAAAGGAGAATCATCACATAACCTATCTAGAAAATTCTAAAGGAATGAGAAGTGTAATAATTGGCTCTCTGAGACAGTAGCTGATGCATGGAACAGACTACCAAATTACTTTAAAGAAAGCACTAGTTTAAATAACCGCTTTGGTATATTGTCAGGCTACAAGGGCGTCACTGTCTGTAATATTTGTATGTATGTATATGTATAATTTTCCTTTTTTAGAACTATAGTCAATGTAGAGTTGATATTACAAGACTGTATTGGAAGATGGCAAGGGCTAGCTAATCTGCAATTATTCCTACAGGCTGCAGTTAGTAAATGGGACTTAAACCACATCTTCTCTATGCTAGGAAGATTTAGAAGATTAAAAGGTCCAAATGCGCCTTCCATTAAGACAAATACATTTGATCCTGTGTCCTGAATGAGAAACTATCACAGTATTTCAGCCACATTACTTTTTAGGGAAAGCAGATGATACACTGCAGCAAGCTCCATTCCCCCCTCATGTTTACTTCAGGGGTCCTGTCAAATCTACTTCCTCAATCACAGGGTTTAGGCTAAGTATTACCAACTGAAGGTGATCTAGATACCTTAAAACATATACAAGCATCCATTTCCTCCTCAAGATCACACTTGCCCCCCACATCTTAGTACAAAATGGATTACAGATGAGAATGTTTGCATATGCATACTTAATTCTGTGTTCACTGATGTTAGCTCCTGAACCTATTCTGTAGAAAAGCACGAGTATCACACACACAGGCAGACAGACAAACACAATTACAGAAAGGGAAAAGAATAAACTGCGATGTATACACAGACTGTAAATTCACTTACAAACATATGTTTAATACAGTGATGCCAAAGGAAAGTGAGAAATGTGGCAACTGAAGCTACTATACAGGATTTCAAAAAAATTACACTTTTTGGTGCATCACTGTACTGCTAATCAGAGTAAGGAATAATTTGTAAAACATGAATATTATGCACGGAGCACTGTTCACTGCTTCTTATACTGGTTAAGCTTAAAAATTTTATGAAAACGAGTACCACTTAAGATAAAAACTGGCAAGAGTGATTATAAAAATAATCCAAATATAGGCACCGGTGACCAGGCGGATCCAACACACAAGTATTTATTAGTGAAAACACAATGAACACAAAAAACAAGACGTATAAACACTATAAATGCAATTCCCCTTACGTCTTCGTCTCAAAGAACTTCATCAGATGGGCGTGCGTGTGATGATTACTTGTTTAAAAACATTTTCTCTCTCAGTTAAACCATTAAAATGCTCCAATCAATTAGTCATTAAATTCAACAGGAATATGGGTTAACAACTCATATTTGGGAATATGGGTTGCAAACAACTCATAATATTTTATGTAATTCTTTCATTCATTTTTTAACTAAATGAAGAGACTCATTCTACTAAAGTTTATATTGTACAACAAATAACTTTGACAGAATTTCACTATGTGGTTCAAGTTTCTCCATTAGATGGTGCCAATCTACTACTATTTTTAGTTCATAAACACAGGAACTATTTGTGTGTTGCATTATATTTAATTTAATGCAACTTTTATTTACAACTACTTTACACTTCTGTATATCCACTTATATATACACTTTTTATATTATGTTTTTTTACACATTAAGTTTTAACCATGTTTTATATACATATTACATATATATTTAAACCCATATTCCTGTTGAATGTAACGACTGATTAGAGCATTTTATTGGTTTAACTGAGGGAGAAAAGGTTTTTAAACAAGTAATCATCACACACACACGCCCATCTGATGAAGTTCTTTGAGACGAAAACGTAAGGGAAATTGCATTTATAGCGTTTATGCTTCTTGTTTTCATGTGTTTCCGCTAATAAATACTTGTGTGTTGGATCCGCCTGGTCTCCGGTGCCTTTCACATGAATGCAAGATCTTTCAGTATACTGTTTACACTGATGGCTTGTGTGCCAAGAACTTGGATGACTACAGGAAAGGGGGATGGATTAATACACACGCACACACAATATCACAGACTTTTGCTACCTAAATCTTTATTACACGTTTTTTGTCCTAACATTTTAAATGTAGAAAGCAATAATGAAATAAAATGCAACGTGCAAGTAAACATCTTTAGTTATAGAAATGACAAGCTTTCAATAACCAAACAATTTATATATAGAAGCAATATCATTATTACTGTTCCATCTGAAAATACAGCTACAGAAACAATGCCATTATCACAATTCCACTTGATGTCATTTATAAAAGTAGCAATGACAGCTGACCACAGCAAAACCATGCTACAACTTGGAAGGATATAAAATTGATTCAAATACAGGATCAAATGCTGAACAATTAGTCTTTCAGATATACTGGAACAGAGTGACAAAACAGCAATACATTGACAATTACTCAACAGCAGAAGAATCTTTTCCAGAATCCTAAGCCTACTGGTTCTTATCATGGAATTGCTCTTGCTATACATTATAGTGGCATGATGCACTGTCTGGTCAAGAATAAGAAGCTGCCTTACAGCTTGCATAATTTAAGCTTTGGTAAAACTTCTGGCACCTGTTATACATTCCATGAGAAGCCACGTCTTGCTGGATGCATTAGTTAATTATGTACAAAATTATACAATTAGTAATGCTATCATAGGATACACACAAACGCAAGTGAGCATACACATCTATGTACAACTATGAACAATTGGAAGGCTCGTCAAATCAACTATGGCGTGTCTTTAGGAAGTAGATGAAAACTGCACTATCTGGCAAAAATTCATACTTGGACAATATTTGCAAGTTCTCCACAGAACACTCCCCAGCTGAGAACTAAACTACAGGAAAAAAATCAGCTGTGTGGCAACAATGCTAACTGCTATGACATAACCAAAAAGCTGCTGTTGTTGCCCTTTAACACCAATCGCATACTCCACATGCATTTCTTCTAGATCTGTACATTACTGACTATATTGCTTAATTTAACTATCCTGACTGAAACAAATACATACACAGTAGTTTTTTTTTCAAAAATTTCAGTATGAAATAAACAGCCTTTTAACTGCTGAGTATTTTCAGCCACTCCATTCCCAGAAGTCTGTTTTTTGCCTATATTTGTTCTCGTACTTAAGGGCGTACATCTTGAAAAGAGTTCAGCATTTTATTCATTCAATTGTCAGAGAATGTTACTGTCAAAATTACCTAGAAAACAGTATTGGATTGGGCTCCTACATTTAATATTGTTTCTTAAAGCTCAGTGTGTACAAAAAAAAACAACATAAAATCACTTTTATACAGAAACGCATACTACTTTTAGGAAAGAAATCACACCAACATTGTGTGTTCATGATGTGACAGTTTTCGTTTTACTTTAACACTCTAAAGAGAACTTATAAGCTACGCATTTGTTTTCAGCTGATTAACTGCTATAAAACAGTCTCTGTCAATCTACAAAATGGCATTCTGGCCTGAATTCCTTGATTAACTTCTCTTGCTTCATTAAGATATTTAATGACATTTTCAGAAAAGACATCTGGATGACCCCACTTTAATTTTGTTTTGCAAATAAGAGAGACAAACTCAAATATAGGCATGGATCTCAAGAGTATGCAAACATGCATATTTTACTATGATATATTAAAAATTACACAGCACGTTTTGCCTAGAAAGTATTTTTTTTTACTCCAATTTCATAAAAACATACCAATAACATGATTAAGATACACAGTGAGTGTGTTAGCTATAAAAATGTAAAATGTAAAATAATGTGAAATGAATGGCAAAACCAGATTATCCAAATGTATGTACAAGACTAATGTGGTACCTAGGAAAAGTCCATAAGAAATTGTGAGCAAATTTCTTAATAATAAAATTGCAGGACTTCAAGATGGCTGCACACTGATCAACAGCTTAATTTCAGCTCTCCCAGTGTGAAAAAAAAAAGTAAAATGGGAGGGGCTGGAACTATGCCACTCTAAAATTCAGTTACCAGCTAGTAAGTACACTGCCTGGAGGCCAGCAAAGAAGAAACTTAGCCTGAAAGAAAATCACTAGAAAAGGCAGAGAGAAAACACTGACTGGGAAGAATTCTGCTGCTATTCAGTAAAAAGCAGTTCAAGCTCCAACTACTTTGATGCAAGACATGGCTCCTAGCAACCAAGGGGAAAAATAAATCAAATGTGGTCAGAGCTGCAGTGTTAAATTAAAAAAGGCTGGAAAATAGTGGAAGAAACTTTAACAGATATTCAGATGAACTGATAAAAACTGCAAAAAACAGATGTCGAAATGAAGAAAAGGCTGGCTGAGTATGGGACTGATCAAGAAAACAGGTTACAGAAATGGTAGAAGAGGATAGAGGTCAAAAGGAAAACCTACAATTTTCTACTGTACCAGAAAAACTGGCAGGAAAGGACATTATTAATTTTATGAAGTCACAATTAAGCAACTGGACTGGTATTCCACAGTTAACTGAAAGTGCACAATGTGTGTATATACTCCAAACCTGGTCAAGACCTGTATTAAAAAAGATGCAATCGATTTCGGAAGGAATATGTCAAGAAGATAGCAGCATTCTTTTGATCCTCTGCCTTAAAAGATGTTTTCTGACAGCATTTTATTAATATTACTTAAAATACAACAAAGAATTTTCACTCAGTTGATCATCTCAATATCGTGGACAACTTACTCAGAAGAAATTTCAATTTTATTGATATTTTACCAAAAAAATTTTCTGTCACAAGTTCTGTAGTGCCTGTCACAGACAAACAACTATGAGTCACTCAAAGGACTTCTCTTCAGGAAAACTCCACAAAAAAGGAACTTCAGACTAAAATTACCCGCATACAGGACCTTTCTATGAAAATGGACAATCTAGAGAAAAGTATGGAAAATAAGAAGAAAGCAAGAAACAAATAGATGACTTGAATGAAATAATTACAAAACGCTCTGACCAAACAGCAGCTACAGAAAAATCAGTGAATGAAATAGATTGAAGACAGATGGAAAATGACAGCCAAACAGATTTCCTATTAAAACAAAACAACCAACTACTAGAAAAAGTGGAAGATTTACAATCAAGATCAAGAAAAAATAATATCAGACTATGCGGAGCCCCAGAAAAAATGGAAGGAAATTATATGGTCTTGTTCCTAAATATAGAAGTTATGTTCTTACCATAACGTTCCATGTTAGTTGTCTTCTTCTCGCCTTCTTCTTGCTGGATGGGTTCGGAGCCGACCTCGGCTCCGACTCGGCCACTCTAAAAGCTCGAGAGTTGGTTCCACCGGCTCGAGGCTCCCCTTATATCCCACAATGCTAGGCGAGAGTTACCTCAGATCTCGTTTGTAAGCTAACCCCAGCTTATAACAGTAACAGTATAACTGTAAAAACAGAATCCACCTCTAACAACAGGAAGCAAAAGGGTGACCTACATCCTGAACGAAGAAATATGCATAATAGCATATGACTAAGAAAGAGGTGGTAGAAAGAGAGGTCACGATCACAACTCCTCTAGGTCTGTCCAGGCCAGGGGAAGGAGGGTGGGACGCAAGAAGAAGGCGAGAAGAAGACAACTAACATGGAACGTTATGGTAAGAACATAACTTCTATATGTTAAGTTGTCTATCTCGCCTTCATTCTTGCTGGATGGGACCGCGTCCCTAGCACCTTGTCCCGGGTGGCCTAACGGAACAGACTCTTGAGAACAGTGGAACCAAAATTAGCTCTATGCCTAGAAGCTAAATCCAACTTATAATGAGAAATAAAAGTGTGAGGAGTAGCCCAAGTAGCCGCTGCACAAATGGTGTCAATAGGCAGTCTGTCTTGGAAGGCTAAAGAAGTAGCCAAAGCTCTGGTGGAATGGGCTTTAGGTTTATTAGGCAATTTTTGTTGTCTAATTTCATATACCAGGGAAATCAAAGATGTTAGCCATCTGGATAATGATACCTTTGAAACTGAAAGTCCCTTTCTGCTTTCCGCATAGGAGACAAACAGCTGATCAGATTTTCTGAATTGTTTCGTCCTATCCAAGTAGTACCTTAATTGACGATGAACATCCAGGCAGTGTAATTTTTGTTCAGACCTATTTGAATACTCTGGGAAAAAGACAGGGAGGTCAATGGTTTGATTCAGATTTGATGTTGAAACCACCTTAGGCAAAAAGGACGGGTTAGTTCATAAGGAAACTCTGTCCTTATGGAATACAAGATAAGGAGAACGACAACTGAGTGCTTGAAGTTCTGAAATTCTTCTAGCTGATGTGATAGCCACCAGAAAGAGAGTTTTCCATGATAATAATTTCAAGGAACATGAAGCTGCAGGTTCAAACGGGGAAAGAATCAAAGAAGCAAGAACTAAATTTAGGTCCCAAGGAGAAGGAGGATTTCTTATAGGAGGTCTGAGAAGAAAAACTCCTTTCAAAAAGGCTTTGCAAAGTTTGTGGGACATTAGGGCAGATTCAGAAATACCCACATGGAAATTAGAAATAGCTGCCAATTGAACCTTAAGAGTAGATGGAGATGAACCTGCATGGAAGAGTTCAGCTAGAAAATCAAGGACTAGTTGGATGGAAGCGGTGAAAGGATCTATGTCCTTTCCTTGTGCCCAATATGAGAAGCGTTTCCACTTACTCAAATAAATCTTTCGAGTGGAAGATTTATGGGAAGCTATCAATATATCTCTAACAGAGTGAGATAATTGAGGAAGCCTGGCTACGGTTGGAACTGGAGGAACCAAGCAGTGAGGTTCAGAGAGGGGAGGGAGCGATGAAACTGACCCGACTGGTGGATCAAAAGATCTGGAACTAGGTCCAGATTCCACAGTCGCTCCAAAAGAAATCGACGTAGAAAGGGGAACCACACTTGTCGAGGCCAGTAAGGAGCAATGAGGATCAATGAGACCTTCTGAGCGATAGCTTTCTGTATTACTTGAGAGATCAGTGGGAAAGGAGGAAATGCATACAGAAGTCCCCGGGGCCAAACTTGGACTAGAGCGTCCCTGCTGGGTTGGCCTGGTAAAGGGAATAGAGTGAAATATTCTCTGCACTTGCTGTTTTGGGGAGTAGCAAAAAGATCGCAGCAAGGCTGACCCCACTTGAGAAAGATTTCTCTCACTACAGAGTCTTTCAGAGACCACTCGTGAGGCATGAGTATAGCTCTGCTCAACTTGTCCGCAATGTGATTGGACTTCCGGGATGTGCGTTGCTATCAGAAAACGCTGAGAAGAAATCGCCCATTGCCACAGTCTGAGTGCTTCTCGACACAGGGGTATGATCTGGTTCCGCCTTGTTTGTTGATGTACCACACTACAGACATATTGTCTGTCTGGATTGCAATCGTTCCCAAGGGAAGAGAGTCTTGAAGGGCTTGCAACGCTAAAAGCACTGCTCTCATCTCCAGAACATTTATGTGCAAGTGGCATTCGTTTGGTTGCCATGTGCCCTGGACTGTCCTGCCCTGATAATGCCCCCCCCACCCGATCAGGGAGGCATCCGTTGTCAGAGTAGCAACCGGAGGAAGTGGAACAAAGGGTCTTCCGACAGGAGCTGGGGAAGACATCCACCACATGAGATGCTTTTGCACGCTTGCGTGATCATAATGGTGTGAGACATTGGAAGTTCCTGGTATGACCATTGAGTAAAAGCATCCACTGAAGGATCCGCATGTGGTATCTGGCCAATGGAAGGAGGGTATGGCGCTGCCATGATTCCCAACACCTTTAGAACTAACCTGGCTTTGACTCTGTTGTTGTTGAGAAGAAGTGACACCAATTTGTGAATGTCTGATATCCTTTGGTTCGTTAGCCTTGCAGACATGTTTATAGTATCTAAATTTGCGCCTATGTAGGTAATAGTGCGACAAGGCGACAAAACAGACTTTTCGCAATTTATTGAAATACCCAGTTTTTGACAAGCGAAAAGTATAATCTCTGGCCATCAGAAGGAGATGCTTGGTGGGAGCTGTGAGAAGCCAGTCGTCCAAATATGGAAACACCTGGAATCCTTGTCGTCTCAGGTGAGAAGCTACCACTGCCATGCATTTGGTAAACACCCGGGGGGCAGTGGTGAGACCAAAGGGCAGGGCCCTGAACTGAAAATGACTGGTTCCCAGCCTGAAGCGGAGGAATCTTCTGGAGCGTCTGTTCATTTTATGTGATAGTACGCATCCCGAAGGTCTATAGAGCACATCCAGTTTCCTTTGCCCAAAAGGGGAAGAATGGATTGCAGCGTGACCATCCGAGATCTTGTTTTCTTGACTGATTTGTTCAAGACACTGAGATCCAAAATCGGTCTCCAGTCCCCTGTTTTCTTTGGAACTAAAAAGAACCTTGAGTAGATTCCGGATCCTTGTTGGTCTGCTGGCACTGACTGAATTGCTCATTTTGCAAGCAGTTTTGAAATTTCCAAAGCTGCTATATCCCTTTGAGCGGTGGAACATCTGGAAGGGATTTTTTGACTGATTTGGAAAAGCGAAGAAAGGGGATAGAATAGCCTTCGAAATGATGGACTGTACCCATTTGTCGAGTCAGGGATAGCCAGGCTTCTGGGTACAGTGACAATCTTCCCCGACTGCCTCCGAAGATGGGCAGTCGGGCAACACCTCAGGGATGCTGAAAGGGCTTGTCAGGAAAGGCTTCCCGATTGCCCTGGTTCTGCGGACCCCCTGCCCCTAGGGCGGCGTCTACCATTGTTATTCCCACCTCTGCCTCTGGTAGGAAAACGACTCTGTCGTCAGGCGAAGTCCCTTGAGATTGTTTACGGAACCACATCTTCCCACCCTTCTGGCCTTTGGGGTAAGGCCTAGAAGGAGTCGAAAACGGACTCCGACGGCAGAAAGGGTCTTGCCATCAGTCTCGCACCTAGTCAGGGTTTCTTTCACTTGAGGACCAAAGAGAGATGATCCATCAAAAGGGGAGTTCGTGAAAGACGTCTTGAAAGGGTCCAAATTGCATAGCCGCATCCAGGCGTGCCTACGTAAGGCTACACCTGTCCCTGCGGCTCTGCTCGCTCCATCGGCCGCATAAGAGAGGAGGCGCATGGAGGAGTTAGATATGGAATTAAGGGTAGCCAGCTGCATGTTCATTTTATCTTGGAAACCCGCAGCTGTAGGATCCTTTAACATTTCACTCGCTTCCTTGATCAAGTCCCTTTGAAGACGAGTGAAATGGCACAGGTAATTCAGCGAACGCATGGTAAATGTCGCTGAGGAGAACATCCGCTTCCCGTACCTATCCATGGACCTAGATTCCTTGTTAGGTGGATGGACAGGGACTGAAGGATCAGCCAGTTCCTTCTTTGTGGCAGCAGCTACCACCATAGCATCCACAGAAACTCCTTTTGATAAAAATTGCTTGTCTGATGGAGCTGTGATGAATTTAGAGGGTCTCCTGGGAGTGGAGTCCACTGAATCAGGAGCCGTCCATGCCTTCTTAGCAACCACCTGCATGAGAGGGTCGAAGGGGGGGGGACACCCAGGAGGTGGAAGGACGAGAGCCAAATGCCTCAAGATACACAGATTCGTCCTCCGAAGGGTTGAGGGCTGGCCAATTTCCCCTCTGTTTCAGGATCTCCAGAATGTCTGCAAATGAGACATCTTCAGAAGGGGAACGGGGGGAACCCTCAGAATCATCCAGATCTGTGTCTGACGTGATAGACTCAGGTGAGTCAATGTGCTTCCTCTTGCACTTCCTCTTCCGAGGGCGGTCTTCTGCCAAATCAGGAGAGGCCTCGGAAGAGGATGCAATCCCCACAGGGGCTCCTGAGGTGCTGGCTCTCTGCGGTCCGGGATGCGGGAGTGAGTCGACTTACCCTGAGGCAGCATAGAGGGAGGGGCGGACGGAGCCGACTGTGGAGTAGAGCCAGGCTCTAACACACTCCGCATGACCTCGAATGCACCCCTGTCAGGCAGAGCCAGAGGTCCCCGCTCCGAGGAGCTAAGAACCCCCCTCGGCACCGACAGTGATGGCTCCGAGGTCGATGTCGGAGCCGAACTCACCAGCGCCGAAGCACCGAGAGGGAGAGGGGGGTCGGACAAGGGTCCGATGCCACTCACCCCCTCGGAGCCGACGAGGGAAGACCGGCGCCGAGATTCCTCCAAAGAAGAAAACGGAGCCGACGGAGCCGAAGACAATTGTCTCGGCTCCGAAGTGATCACAGTCTCGGTTCCGACACGACCCGGCTCCGAGCTCAAGAGAGTCGAAGGAGGAAAGAGTTGATGGACCGGGGCAGGCACCGACTGATGAGTCGGGCTCTGAAGCATCTGGGCTAGTGCCTCGGACTTAAGTAGTCGACTCACCACTCTCTGCAGGTCATGATCGGACAGCCTCGATGACCTAGAGGAATGAGACCTTTGGCTCCGTTCAGACAGCAGGGAGATCCTGGAGTCGAATGAACGGAGCCAAGAGAAGGAGACCTAGACCTCTTTCTAGTTGTCGGCTCCGAAGGTCTGGTCGGAGCCGACACGGGTACCTCAATAACCTCGGCTCCGGCCGGAGCTGAGGAAGCCACAGAAATTGTGGACTGAGACTTATCGGCTCCAGCCGGAGCCGATAAAGGCAAAGGTTGAACAACCTGAGGTCTCGGCTCAGAAGCCGGAGCCGAAGACCTCGATGCCTTAGAGGGCTTCCCTGTTGAAACTGACAGGGAATCCTCTGGCTTCAATAATCCTCTCAGAATCAACTTGTTTTTTCTTTCCTGCAGGACCCTGGGACTGAAGCCATGGCACACAGCACAGGAGTCCTGCAGGTGCAAAGGCCCCAGACAATAGACACAAGAAGTGTGAGCGTCTGTCAGAGACATTTTCTGACAGCACGCATCACACTTCTTGAATCCGGAGACCTTTGCTTCTTTAGACATTTCCCTAACTGACAGGTGTACACAAACACACACCCAAACACACAAGTTATACCCTGTCAGCAAAAAATAATAATTTTAGTAGAAATACTAGAATTAAGTACAATAAAATTAAAGTAAACTACAAAAACACTCCACTAGGGAAGGGAAGGCCTAAGGCCCAAAGGAAGAACCAAAGGTTCTTTTAGTAAAGAAACGGGAAAAATTAGGGTCGGGGATAAAGTTTTATAATCTACACTAATCTAGGAAGAATTTAACTTAAAAAGGGGGAAAAAGATTAACTTTTAGAAGAAAAAGCTAACACTCACCAGGATCCGGTAGAAGCAACCAACCTCGAAGCTGTAGCGGCAAACGAGATCTGAGGTAACTCTCGCCTAGCATTGTGGGATATAAGGGGAGCCTCGAGCCGGTGGAACCAACTCTCGAGCTTTTAGAGTGGCCGAGTCGGAGCCGAGGTCGGCTCCGAACCCATCCAGCAAGAATGAAGGCGAGATAGACAACTTAACATGAATGGTTACCAAAAATACTGAACTTGCCTGACTCCATGTCTTTTGGAATTGAAAAGAGTCCACACATCTTTATCAGACATATCTTTATCAAACGGTCCAACATCAGTGAGATCTATCATTGTAAAATTCCAGTCAACACAAGCCAAAGACTTAATACTAAGAACTGCATGGTCAGTGAATCCAATACAAGTTGAAGAAAAAACAAGATTTGACAATTATTACACATCTACAACAATAGCAAAGAGGAAAAGCATGTGTTCCCCCAATCAAAAACTTACAGAAAGTCAACATTAAAGCTCAGATTATGTTCCCAGTCAGAATCAAAATCACCCTTACAAATGGTCAGAAGATTTTTAATAACCTTGAAGAGGCAACTAACTTTGTAAAGAAAAGTAATCTACTAGATAAAGTAGAAGAAATAGACTTTTCCTTACCTAACCGGAGAAGATGAGCCACAAATGGTAAGCTATCTACAAGTGACAAAACTAACAAAAAACTCAAGGGTAAATAATATGAAAATTTCCATATATAGAATTTCTCAACAAGCATAATCTCTGAAAACCACAGGAAACAAACAAATAAGGTAGAAAATTTTATATTTCGTTAGGATATGAACACACACACACACATATATATTATATATGCATATATGAACTTTTTCCTTTTGTTTTTTTTTCTCTTCTTTCCCTTTTGGTTTTTTTCCTGTCTTCCTCTCTTTTTCTGTCTCACTAGAGTAAGGAATATAGTAATATACACATATCTTGACATATTAAATATAACAATTTGATTAAAGCATTTAATTAGAAATTAAACTGCAGTGATTTAAACACTGTATAATAGATGCTTTATACACAGATTATTGAAAGATAAATTACTGTACAACATATTGGTCATTGCTGCATACATTTTCTCCCTTTTCCTGTCTCATTTATTAATATTCCCATAGAGCTGTTGAGAGACAGAATAACAACTTCTGAATAAAATAACAAACCTTTTAATTCTTACAGATTTCTTCACGTATATTTAACATTGTTAATACCTTGAACAAATATAAAAAAATCAGCTTGAGATTTTAATGGGGTATAAGGATTTCGTATAATGAGATAAAGTACAGTTGTGTACACTTACCATAAATGTAGATGTTAGAGTGTATTCACTGTGGCAGTCATTACATTTGGATAATCTGCTGACAGGTTGCCCTCAATCGGCCTGAATTCCAAAATCTTGGGTCCTGCGTCGGTTGCTGTCTCCTCTTCCATGATGTCAGGTCATTAGGGGTATAAAACAAGCAGCCGTCACCATTTTCTTTATTTTTTCTTCCCCCAGATGTCAGGTGCACCCAAAAAGGTAGCAAAAATATATATGTGCATAAAACTATATATACATGCATCAATAAAAACTGTACCTTTATGTACAAACAAATACACCACATAGGTTGTGGAAGATAGAGAAGGAAAGATAAACTCCAGAATGAAAGGGGGATGGTGGGTGGGTAACCTGGACTGCAACAGTGAATACACTCGAAGATCTACATTTATGGTAAGTGTACACAACTGTACTATGTTCTTCGTGTTTCACTGTTGCAGTCTTAAATTTGGGTAGAATCCCAAAGCTATGGTTGGGAGGCTGGAGCTAAAGAGCATTAGGTGCGGCTATAAGGCCCTGCAGAAAGTACAGTTTTGTACCTACCATAAATGTAGATGTTCGAGTGCTTATACAGCTGCAGTCATAACAGATGGGTTCTCCTGCCGTCAGGCGGGTCCTCGGTCGGCCGAATTCCAAAGTCTAGGTCTGGCGTCGGTGGTCGTCGCTTCTTCCCTGACGTCAGTGCGACAGGGGTATAAAGGAACCAGCCGACGCTATTTTCTTCAGTTTTTCTTGCCCCAGATATCAGGTGCCCCCAGAAGGAAGGCAAAAATAAATTTGTGTGATAATGCAGTGCTATATAATCAAAATGCAGTAGTTGCATATACATCATAAATGAAAACCCCAATCAGGTTGTATGAGGATGTGTTAGCCTATAGGCCTGTCTCAAGAGGGGAAGGAGGGAGGGAGAAACCTGGACTGCAGCTGTATAAGCACTCGAACATCTACATTTATGGTAGGTACAAAACTGTACTATCGTGCATACAGCTGCAGTCATAACAGATGGGTAGAATCCCAAAGCTAAGAAAGGGGTGGTAGGCACTAGTTGGAACTAGGAGGAGCCAAAATGCCCTGCAAGACTGCAGTGGCAAAGCCTGCTCTAGATTTGGAGTATAATGGTAGGTTGTAGTGCTTGGAGAATGTATGCACAGAACTCCAAGTGGCTGCTTCCAAAATATCCTTGGTAGGAACTCCTCTGAGGAAGGCTGCAGATTTGGCTGTGGCCCTGGTGGAATGAGTTCTAATGCCTGTAGGAACAGTTTTGCCATGAAAGGAACAGCAAAAGCGTATGCAGTGGGCTATCCATTTTGAGACTGTCTGTTTGGAAATTGGCTTCCCTTGAGCTCCTACCGCATAGGCCACAAGGAGCTGTTCTGATTTTCTGAAAGGCTTTGTTCTGTCCAAATAATAACGCAGCTGTCTGTGGATGTCCAAGGAATGTAGTTATCTCTCCCCTTTGTTTTGAGGATTAGGATAAAAAGTAGGTAAATGTATGGCCTGATTTAAAGCTACCCTGGATACCACTTTAGGCATAAAGGAAGGGTTGGTTCGTAAGGAAACTCTGTCCTGATGGAAGATGATAAAAGGCTGGACAGCCATGAGAGCCTGAAGTTCTGAAACTCTACGAGCTGAGGTGATAGAAAGAAGGAAAGCTGTTTTCCAGGACAAATATTGCAAATCTGAAGAGGCAGCTGGCTCAAAGGGAGGCAAGGTCAATTTTTCCAGAATTAAATTAAGATCCCAAGCATGTATTGGTTGTTTCATTGGAGGCCTTAAATTCTTAGCCCCTCTGAGGAACTGTCTTAAGAGAGGGTGAGAGAATAAAGGTGGATCAGTGTTGTATTCTGCAGAAATGGCTGAGGCATGTATTTTGATGGAGGAGAAAGAAAAGTCCACTGCTTAGCAGTTCAGCCAAATATTGTAGTATTTGAGGTAAATTCAGTTTTCCAGGATCCTGGCCCTTTTTCTCATTCCAGACACAAAAACGTTTCCATTTTGCGGAGTAAGCTTTTCTAGTTGATGGCCTTCTGGCCTCCAAAATGACATCCTGCACCTCCTTGGAGAGTAGGGCCTGTTGAGATGCTAAGGAATCTTCCATGCGGCTAGATTGAGTGTTTTAGCTGGCTGTGAAGAGTTTTGAAACTGTGCTGAGTCAGAAGAAGAGGCATTAGAGGCAGGGTCCATGGTGGGGAATGCGTCAGGCTCCTCAGGAGTGGGTACCAGTGTTGCCTTGGCCAGTCCGGAGCAATGAGAATCATCTTTGGTCTGTCTGCTTTGGTCTTTAATAGAACTTTGGGCAGCAGAGGAAGAGGAGGGAAGGAATAAACTGTCATTGATGTCCAACTGAAAGAAAGAGCATCCACTCTCCAGGCCTTTGGATGGAAGATCCTTGAGCAGAATTTTGTCAATTGGTGATTCTTGTGGGAGGCAAAGAGATCTATGTCTGGCCTTCCCCATTCTTGGATTATTTCTGTAAAAACTTTTGGATGCAATCTCCATTCGTGTGGATCTGTCATATTCCTGCTTAGGTTGTCTGCCAGCGTGTTTTCCTTGCCTGGCAAATACTGTGCTTGTAGTTCCATTTGTAAGTCCATGGCCATGTTCCAAAGTGACATGGCCAATCTGCATAGGGGGTAAGAATGTGTTCCTCCCTGTTTATGTACCACATAACTGTGGTGTTGTCCGTTCTTATCAATAAGTGACCTGGTTGTAGAAGGTCCTTAAAAGCTATAATAGCATTTATTACTGCTAGCATTTCTTTTTGATTGATGTGAAGGTGCTTTTCTTTTTGGGACCATTTGCCCTGAATGCACCGATCTGTCATGTGCGCCCCCCAGGCGTAGTCCGAGGCGTCTATTGTGATGACTTGATTTGCTTGAGGCTTCATGAATGGAAGACCTGTGTTTGTTTGACATGCTTGAGCCCACCACAGAAATTCCTTTTGCAGACATGGAATTAATGGTATTATTGTTTCCAAACTGTGGCTGTGTTGAGACCATATGTTTTTCAGGTACCACTGTAGTTTCCTCATATGCAGCTTTGCACATGGGATTAGTAAGATGCAAGATGCCATGAATCCCAGAGCCTGCAGGATTTTCCTTGCAGTCAGCCTGGTGCAATTTGCTAGTGGTGCAATTTGCTAGTGCTCTGAAGTATTGTATTAGTTGCCCCTGCTTCTCTGGCGTGAGGTAGGCCATCTGGGTGTTTGTGTCCAAATTGGCACCCAGGAAAATTATCTTCCGAGAGGGTATTAGCCTTGATTTCTTTTTGTTGACTGTGTATCCCAGAGATTTCAATAACATTATTACATAAGCCAGATGTTTCAGAAGAATGTGCTTGCTGTCCGCTTGGATCAGGCAGTCATCCAAATAGGGGTATATGTGTATCCCTTGAAGTCTGCAGTAGGCAATTACTGATGCCAGGCATTTTGTGAATACTCTGGGCGCAGTAGATAAGCCAAAGGGCAATGCAGAGAATTGATAATGGGTTGAACCTGCAAGAAATCTGAGGTACCTTCTGCAATTTTGTCTGATTGGGACATGCAGGTATGCCTCCTTGAGGTCCAATGTTACCAGCCAAGACTCCTTGCCCAGCATGGGAAGAAGTTGCTGTAGAGTGAGCATCTTGAATTTTGGTACGAGTAGAAATGTGTTTAGGATGGATAGATCCAAAATAGGTCTCCAATCTTTTCCCTTCCTTGGCACCAGAAATAGCCTGGAATAAAAACCTTGACCTTGTTCGTGCGTAGGTACCTCTTGAATAGCTTTCATGTTTATGAGATCTGTAATTTGCTTTTGTGCCTCTGCCCTTTGATTGTGTGGCAGGTTTGGCATGCCTCTCATTTTTGGAAGGGTGTGAAAATGGAATTTGTAGCCTCTGTTTATAATGTCCAGGATCCATTTGTCCTTTGTGACAACATGCCAATTTTTTGAAAATAATGCCAGCTTTCCTCCTAAGGGGGCTGCCATTTGAAACCTGGTTGGCATGCAAAGGGCAAAGTCATTGGGTTTGCTTTCTGAAGGATTGCGAGTTGTCCTCACCACCTCTTTGTGTAGGAGCTTGCCACTGTCTGCCTCTATACGATCCTTGTGATTGTCCTCTGCCCCTCGGGCGCTGTATCTGCCTCTTTGGGGTCTGTCTGTGGCAGGAAAGGACCAGTTTTTGGAAGGCCAATTTCTACTAAAACGTGGGGGTTGAGCCTGTAGAAATTCTTTCACAGTTTGCATTGATTTAGCCTTTTCCTCCATTTTCCTTAATACCTCCTCAGCATTAGCACCAAATAGTACATCGTTTTGAAGAGGGGCGTCTAGTAATTTAGCTTTGACATGATCAGGCAAGGCTTGTTCCTTGAGCCAGGCATGCCTACGTATGACTGATCCTGTAACAGCAGCTCTACATGAGGCCTCTAGAGCATCAAAACCACATTGTAAGGTATGCTTACCCACTTGTTCTGCACTATGCATCAAATCCTGCAACTCCAAGTCTGGTTGTTCAGGTTGTGACATTTTACTCTTCAATCGTGATAACAAAAACTGTTGGTATTTTAGCATATGAAACTGACAGTTTAAGGCCCTCATGGATAAGGTAGCCGAGGTATATACCTTTTTACCCCATCTTTCTAAGGATCTGGAATCTCTCTCGGAAGGCAATGGATTTTTGGCAATGGAGGCCTTAACTCCCTTGGGGCCCTGTGAGATGGTTTCTGGGTCAGCAGCATGGCTTTTGTAAAGAAACTGGTGTGAGTCAGGAACCCTGTAGTACCTGTCAGGCTTAACTGGAGCTGGAGGTAGAGAGTCCGGGTTAAGGCAGGCCTCCGAGTAAACATCATCTAGGATGTCCAAGACAGGAGGTATAGCCAGAGGCCTATGCTGAGGTAAAAAGAGAAATTCCCTGAGCCTTTTCTTGGAATCAGAATAATCCTGGCCTTCCCAGTGGAAGTGTTCCCTTAAGGTATGCAAAGTTTCCCCAAATGAGTAATCCTCAGGGGGGATACAGAAGGGATGGACTCCTCCGCATCAGAGTCTTCAAAAGGGGAGTAAGAATGTTCCTCATCATCAGAGTGCTCTGAAATAATGGAGCCCTGATCAGAGGAGGGGGAATCTTCCTCCACTCTGGGCCTTTTGTCCGGTGGGGGCTGAGAACCTCTGATTAGAGTAATTAAATCCTCAGCCATTTTAAGCATCTGTTTCTTAGGCATGGGGCCTGGAGATGGGCCCTGTGTAGCTGGTCTCTTAGAGTGCATGGTTGCTTTATACTGTGTGAAAGCCTTGATGGAGAAAGAAGAGGAAGGTCTGAAGACACCTTGAGTGGAGGTGGACCTGTCCACATTCTGAGTTTCAATGCCAAGAGTGGCTTCGGTATCTGTAGTCGGGGTGTGGGCCGAGGAGCCTGCGACTGGCACAGGAGACACCGTCAAAGAAGTGTCGTCGGTAATCAGGGGCTGCGTAGGCGCCTCACTGAGAACCGGTCCACGTGTAGTCGGCTTTGGCGTGGTGTCGGTAGAGGCCGCGGACCTCGTGCGTCGGTCCTTGTCTTTGCATTTTTTTAGACAAAACCGGAGTCGGAGTATCCGACGACATAGTATAGTTAAATGCTTTCCCAAAATAATGCTGGGCGAACTCCGCCCGATGCTTAATAGTGCGTTTGTTGAATGTAGCACAAAAGCGACAGACCGAGACGTCGTGGTCTGGGCCTAAACAAGGTATACAGAGGGAATGGAAATCCTTATGCGGTATTTGCTTCCCACAAGAAATACAATTATTAACTTTGTCTGACATCGGTCTGAGGCAAGAAAAGTTTCCAACGGGTACTTAGCTTTTAAGAAGACTTCGGTTTCCAAATTTCGTAATTTCAGGAGCTGGCCGACCGGCACTTGCGAACTGCTTCTGCTTCGGGCACCGCGCAGCAAGAAAGACTGAAGAAAATGGCGTCGGCTGGTTCCTTTATACCCCTGTCGCACTGACGTCAGGGAAGAAGCGACGACAACCGACGCCGGACCTAGACTTTGGAATTCGGCCGACCGAGGACCCGCCTGATGGCAGGAGAACCCATCTGTTATGACTGCAGCTGTATGCACGATGAACATCTGCAGTGGCAAAGCCTGCCCTGGACTTAGAGTAGAGAGGCAAATGATAATGCTTTGTAAAGGTATGAACAGAACTCCAAGTAGCAGCCTCTAGAATGGCTTTGGTTGGTACTCCTCTAAAAAAGGCTGCTGAAGTAGCTGCAGCTCTGGTGGAATGAGTCCTAATGCCCTTGGGCACAGGTTTACAATGGTGTAAGTAGCAGAAATGAATGCAGTGGCTTATCCACTTTGAAATAGTCTGCTTTGAAATAGCATTTCCTTCTGATCCTGCAGCATATGTCACTAGTAATTGCTCAGTTCTTCTTAGAGCTTTAGTCCTGCTCAAGTAGAAACTTAGCTGTCTGTGTACATCCAAGGAATGCAGAATTCTCTCCCCCTTGTTCTGCGGATTTGGATAAAAGGTTGGCAGATGAATAGTTTGGTTAAGAGCCACACTGGAAACCACCTTAGGCATAAATGTTGGATTTGTCCTCAGAGACACTCTGTCTGGGTAAAATATGATAAAAGGCTCCACAGCCATGAGGGCCTGTAGCTCCAAGACTCTTCTAGCTGAAGTAATTGCCAGTAGCAGAGCGGTTTTCCATGATAAGAACTTTATATCAGCAGTAGCAGCTGGTTCAAATGGAGGCAGGGTGAGCTTTTCCAACACATAATTAAGGTCCGATGCAGGTATTGGTGATCTTCTAGGAGGCCTTAAAGTTTTGGCTCCTCTAAGATATTGCATTAGTAAAGGATGAGAAAAGATCGGTGGCTCTGTATTGTAATGAGCCGAAATGGCAGAGGCATGGATTTTAAATGATGAGAAAGATAGGCCTTTGTCAAGCATCTCAGTCAAGTATTGTAATATCTGAGGAATATTTGGTTCTGCTGTATCAGTTCCTTGTGCTGGATTCCAAGCACAGAATCTCTTCCATTTACAGCATAAGATTTTCTAGTACTAGGCCTTTTGGCTTCCAAAATTACATCCCTCACAGCTTTACTGAGAGGTGGTGTTTGTATAACTACATGATCAGCCATGCTGCCAGGTTCAGTGTCTGGAGCTGATTGTGCAGGATCCGATTGTTTTGCTGGGACAGTAGTTGAGGTCTTTGAGGTAAGGTCCAGCTGGGTATTGAGACAAGTTCTGTAGTATTGGGTACCAGTATTGGCAGGGTCAGTATGGGGCAATTAGTATCATCTTTGGTTTCTCGTCTGACTTTTAGGAGGACCTTGGGAAGAAGAGGCAGAGGAGGAAAGGCGTAACTGTTTTTTCCAACTGAAGAATTGGGCGTCCACTTTCCACTCTTTTCTGTGATAAGTCCTTGTGCAGAATCTTTTTAATTGATAATTTTGAGGAGAGGCAAACAGATCTATGTCTGGGCTCCCCCATTTCTTTGTTATCATGCTGAAGACTTGTGGATCTAGTTTCCACTCGTGAGGATCCATAAGGTTTCTGCTTAAATCATCTGCCAGAGTATTTTGTTTTCCTGGCAGGAATTGAGCTTGAAGATGTCAATGGTAAGTCAAAGCTGTGTCCCACAGTGCCATGGCTAATCTGCAAAGGGGGTAGGAGTGCGTGACCCCTGCTTGTTTATATACCACATGACCATGGTGTTGTCCGTCTTTATCAGTAGTTTTCCTGGATGAAGTAAATCCTTGAAGGCTGTCAGGGCATTTTGAACAGCTAGCATCTCTTTCTGGTTGATATGTAGATGCATTTGTTTTGGGGTCCATATGCCCTGAATGCATCTTCTCGCCATGTGGGCCCCCCCCAGGCATAATCTGATGCATCTGTTGTCAAGGTTTGGATGGCAGGGGGTAGAGCGAAGGCCCATCCCATGTTTTGGTGACAGGCCTTTGCCCACCATAGAAACTCCTGTTGCAGGCAGGGAATGAGAACAATCATTGTTTCCAGACTGTGACAATGCTGGCTCCATAAACTTCTTAGGTACCATTGAAGTTTCCTCATATGCAGTCTTGCATATGGAATCAGTAGGATGCAGGATGCCATGAAGCCCAAAGCCTGCAGAATTTGTCTTGCAGAAGACTGGGTTTTTGTTGCCATCAGTTTGAAGTAAGTAGTCAGTCGCCTTTGCTTGTCTGGCGTGAGGTAAGCCATCTGGGCAGTTGTATTCAAGCTTGCACCCAGGAATGTTATCTTTTGAGAGGGTACCAGTTGTGATTTCTTTTTGTTTAGTGTACCCTAGGCATGTTAGAAGCCTTTTCACAAGAGCCAGGTGTTGAAGAAGAATGTCCTTGTTCTCTGCTTGAATGAGACAGTCGTCCAAGTAAGGATATATTTATATACTTCTTTGTCTGCACAATACAATTACAGGTGCCAGGCACTATGTAAAGACCCTGGGCGCAGTAGTTAAGCCAAAGGGCAGTGCAGAGAATTGGTAATGCATTAGGCCAGCCTTGAATCGCAGGTATCTTATGCACGATTGCCTTATTGGGACATGCAGGTATGCCTCTTTTAGGTCTAATGTCACCAGCCAAGCATTCTTGCCCAGCATGGGCAGAAGCTGTTGCAAAGTAAGCATTTTGAATTTTGGAATGTCCAGGTATGTGTTAAAAAATCGATAAATCCAGTATTGGCTGCCAGGCCTTGTCCTTTCTGGGTACCAAGAACAGTAGAGTAAAAACCTTGTCCTTTTTCCTGTTCTGGTACTGGCTGAATGGCCCCCATATCCATGAGGGACGTAACCTGTTTCTGTGCCTCTGCCCATTGATTTTTTTGGCAGATCTGGCCAACCATTTGCCATTGGCAGAATATGGAAATGGAATCTGTATCCCTGTGATATTATGTTTAGCACCCACTTGTCCTGGGTTATTAACTGCTAATTTTGAGCAAAAAAGTGCTAATTTTCCCCCTAAGGATAATAGACTTAGCTTTGTCTTCCATTTTCTTTAAAACCTCTTCTGCCTTAATACCAAATAGAGTATCATGCTGTAAAGATGCATCTAGTAATTTAGCTTTAACATGATCAGGCAAATTTTGTTCCTTTAGCCAGGCATGCCTCCTAATCACAGATCCAGTAACTGTGGCCCTGCAGGAGGCCTCTAAGGAATCAAAACCACATTGCAAAGTATGCTTTCCAACCTGTTCAGCTGCATGCAATAATTCCTGCAATTCTTTATTTTCTGCACATTCAGAAATCAACATCATTTTCTGTTTCAGCAATCCCATAACATGTTGTTGATACCTGAGCATATGAAACTGGCAGTTTAAGGCCCTAATTGCAAAGGTTGTAGATGTATAAACTTTTTTTCCCCATCTATCCAGTGCCCTGGAATCTCTGTCAGAGGGGGTAGGATTTTTTGTTGTTGAGGCCTTAACTCCCTTTGGACCTTGTGAAATAGTTTCAGGATCAGCAGCAGGGTTTCTAAATAAAAATTTGTGCGAGTCAGGCACCCTGTAATATCTGTCGGGCTTGCTGGAAGCCGGAGGTAAGGAGTCAGGGGTCAAGCTCGACTCCTAAAACACATCATCCACAATGTCTAAAACAGGGGGTATGGCTAAAGGCCTGTGCTGAGGGAGAAGGAAATCCCTGAGCCTCTTTTTTGATTATGAGAAATCTTGACTCTCCCAGTGAAAATGCTGCCTCAAAGTATGCAAGGTTTCTCCAAATGAATAATCTTCAGGAGGTAATGCAGATGGTATAGACTCCTCTGCATCAGAATTCTCATAGGAAGGTATAGATAATTCCTGATCAGAAGAGGAATCAGAAGAAACAGAAACCTGATCTGAAGATTCATAATCAGCATTTTGCCTAGGCCTCTTATCTGAAGGGGGATGGGAATCCCTGATCAAGGTAATAAGTTCTTCAGCCATTTTGATAATCTGTTTTTTAGGCATAGAGACCTGTGCACATGGCTCATGCGTCGTTTTTTTAGTTTTAGAAGTTGCTTTTGTCTTTGGTTTTGCAGCTGTCGTCGGTATGACATAAAAATGTTGAGGCCTGAATACACCCTCAGAAGCCGGTGCCTGCTCTGCGGCTCCGGACCCATCCGAGGGAGATTCATCCGTGGGTCCAATACTTTGAGTATCTCGCGGCATGCCGGACTCCACATGGGTGTCGGTAGGGGCCTGCGACTCGAAAGTAGCGGGTATCAGGGGCTGCGAAAGCACCTCACTGAGTACCGGCGACTGGCTTAGGAGAAGCTTCGCCGGTTATGGACCTTGACTGTCTCTCTCTGTCCTTTTCTTTGCGTTTTTTATGTACTCCGGTAGTCGGACTGCTATCCGACGACATTTCTGGGTAGTTAAATCTGTTTCCAAAATACTTTGAGACAAAAATATACCGACGATTAATAGTGCGTTGGTTGAATCTAGCACAAAACAGACAGCCAGGCGCATTGTGATCAGGGCCCAGGCAAGGAATACAGTATAAATGGAAATCCTTATGAGGTATTTGCTTCCCACATGTAATACAATTATTAACTTTTTCTGACATCGGTATGGAGCAAGAAAAAAGTTTTTTCCAATGGGGTACTTAGCTTTAATGAAGACTTCGGTTCTGAAACTCAAACTCGAATATTTCAGGAGTCGGCCGACCGGCACTTGCGAAATGCTTCCACTTCGGGCACCGTGCGGCAAGAAAGACTAAAGAAAATGGCGTTGGCTGCTTGTTTTATACCCCTGATGACTTGAAGTCATGAAAGAGGAGACAGCAACCGACGCAGGGCCCAAGACTTTGGAATTCAGGCCGACTGAGGGCAACCTGCCAGCAGATTACCCAAATGTAATGACTGCAACAGTGAAACACGAAGAACATCTAATCTTAGCTAGACTTCATGATGTTTTGGTTAACATAAAATATATAAAAAAGAAAAAGATTTAGCTTATAAAATAAGAAGATATGATGTGGGATTAAGGATTTGTGTGGTAGTGATGAGAAACGGGAGTTGGGGTAGGAATTTTGGTGGCCTAAATGTGTACTTGTGAATGGAAATAGCATGATGTCTCTATTAACGTCTTTTCTGGGGTTTTTTTGTTTTTTTTTGCATGGCGGCAGAGTGAATTGAAATACTCTCAGTGCGAACAAATTAGTCAATTTACATGTGTTAAATAGTTTGCTGCCGAAAATTCTAAAAGCTTCGCTAGAATTTTGGCTCGAGAGTAGAATTCGGTTTGCATACACACATCCATTAAAGCAGCAGTGCGAGAAAACACAGTGTGACCTCTGAACTCTCGCACTGAGATGAACAACTGTGACAAAAATAAAGAATGAACTATTAGCAGGATTTCAGAGCAAACTTAAAAATATGAATGCATACGTTACATGTAAGTGTTTTTTCCTACAAAACGAATACAAAAAATAGCACACTGTTTCAGAATTGTTTTGCACAAGGCGTAAATTATGAAGCAACTTAAAATGAAGCTTCTGAAACACCTTATGCTTTTTAGAAGTCTATTTCAGCTTGATATAGCTACTTTGGAGAATGTCATGTTACTAAACACTAAATAAAATGGTCCAGTTAACTGAATTTCATTAAGATTAACCACTGAGCATAAGATCTGTAAATATAAGTACTAAGGAGTTTTGTTATAGTAATTTGACTGTTAATTTGACCGGAAGGTTCTCTTACTAGTATAATAGTACTTGTGCTCTCTGTCAATGGCTGCAAAAATAAACGGCAAGTTTTTGCTTTCTGTTACTTGTAGTAAGAATAAGTTTTAGAAGCAGTTTAATGCTAATATTAGCAAGCCATACTTCATTTTTAACATTATGAAACTATGAAACTGAATGCTAAAGCATTTATTACCACTCTGGAAGTTGATGTCATAGTCAATTAGTACGGTAATAATTGATTTAACATTCTACCAGCTGTTGTTTTTTTAGGACGATGGACAGAAAAATCCTGAGCTAAACTTACTCCCTTGTACTTTTATCACATTACTGATGGGACAAGATCATTTAGCAAGTCTTTAATCAGAATGTCCCAACTGTTTGATAGGCGTTTTGAAGTTCCTAAAAACACAGCTATATTTATTTCCGCTAACAGATAGCAGATAGGTTTTAAATATAGCTGTAATAGACTACAGACAATGATATAGAACTTGTTCATAGGTAGGTACTAGGCTATCTGCCCAAAGGCATTTATAAGCCAAGCCAGAATGTGTTGGCTTTCGCTGCCCCCTTAGATTAGTTCCCTGTGCCTCTGTCCAGCAGAGCCACTGAAGTAATCCCCAGGGTAAACTTTCTGCTTCCCATCCATTCATCAAGGTTTCTCTTGAAGGGGGTTAGTGAGGAGCTCTGCCTAATGCAGATTAGAATCTTGTTTCAGAGCATGGGAAGTCTCTGGGACAGGAATCTATCCCTCCAGCACATCCTATTTATTGCTGTGGTGAGGTTTAGATCCCTGGATCGTGTGGCTCGAGCGGATATGGTTTTCTTTAGGTGGAGCATGTCCATCAATTCTGTATTGGACATGGCCTTGTATGTCAGGCAGAGATCACCTCTGAGTAGGCGGTATGCAACACAGTACAGCTGGAGTTTCTTCAGTCGAGTTGCATAGGGCATCTGTTTGAGGCCAGTGATCCTCTTGGTGAGTTACTTCTGTGGTCTTTCCAGCTGTTGCAGGTGTCTTGTAAGGTACATCCCAAATGGGGCACTGTACTCTATGATGGGGGGGACAATGACCTCTTTTGATCTGGATGCAAACCCTTTTGTGACTAGGTGGGCCACATAGAAGGATTTTCTAACCACTTTGGCAATGTGATTATCAAAGTAGAGACTACTATCTACTTGGGTCCCCAGATCCCTAATTACATCTTCCGTATTTAGGGGGCTACCACCTATGTGGTAGTTTGTGGGTACATTGTTTTTCCCAAAGGGGATGACTATGCACTTTTTGGCATTTAGCTTGAGGCCATGGTTTTGACATCAGGCATCTCAGTGAGACCCTTTTGGAGGATGTCTGTGTCAGCCGCAGAGTCAATTATAACCCCTAGTTTGCAGTTGTCTGTGAACTTTGTCAGCCACAGTCCTCCTGTGCTTGCCTGTACCTCTGAGAAGTATATGCCGAACAGAAGACTCAGTCGTGGGGAATGCCACTTGTAACCGGTTTAGAGTCAGACCTAGCTCCCGCAACTCTTACAATGTGGGTTCTGTCCATGAGCCAGTTGGCAACCCATCTCGTGATGTAGGGGTTTATATTCAGGCTGGTGAGTTTGTGTATAATACCAGAATGGGGAATGGTATTGATGGCCTTTGCAAGGTCTAAGTAGGCTGTGTGGACCACCTTTCCCTCATCTATAGCCTTGGTAACCGTCTCAAAGAAATCCACCAGGTTTAGGAGGCATGATCTGCCCTTAAAGCCGAACTGTGTAAGGTCCAGTGTTTGGAGGTTCCCAATGTCTCTGTTAATGAGATCCACGATGATGCACTCCATTGCCTTGCAGACCAAGCTAGTCAGGGCGATAGTTCCCGGGGTCTGTTGTGGCTCCACCTTTGTGGAGCGGAATAACCGTTGCTGTGCGCCACTCTATGTGCACGTAGCCTGTGGAGAAGCGGAGTTTGAACAGTGTGTTTAGGTGAGGGGTTAGTTCTTCTTTGAACTCGTGTAGAATGCAGCCTGAGACACCGTCCGGTCCCACTGATGCTGTGTTTTTGGATTTTGAGAGGGCTATTTTAACCAGAGTGTCTGTGATTTCATGGGCACTACATTCTCCTGGTATGGTTAAGGGCCCTTTTGGGTGTGAGAGGGGGGTGAAGTTTGCACTGAACCTGTCTGCCAGGATGTTGGCGATATTGGTCGGTTCAGTGTATTTTGTGCCATTCTGCCATAACTCCAAGCAGATCTGAGAATTGCCACTTAGATTCTTGACATAACTAAAGAATGCCTTATGGTCATCTTTGGAGTCCTTGGCAATTTTTCTTTCGAAGCAAGCCTTGGATGATTTTATGAGGGATCATAGTTTCTTGCTGATACTGATCAAGGATGTCTTACCATCTTGGGATTTTACTCTTTTCTGCACTAGTTTCCTCCTATTGTATAGCTTGTTTATGGCAGGGGTCCACCAGACTGGTTTCCTTTTCTTGGAGGAGTAAGTCTTGGTTTTGCTTGGGATAGCACAATCCAAGCATTCTTGCAGGTGCCCGTAGAGTGCTTTAGTAAAGGATTTTGCAGCTTGGGCAGAGTTATCCTTTAGCATGGGGGATTTGAAATTTTCCATCTCGGTCTTAAGTAACGTGAAGTTTGCTTTTGAAAAGTTTTTCACGGTGGTTTCTTTGACCGGGGGTGGGGGCGGAATGTGGATATCAAGACTGATTAGTTTATGATCAGCTCTAACCAGCGAGAGGTTGACCTCCGGTGTGGAACTCCCGTCACCCATGTTGGTGATGACCAGGTCCAATATGTCACCTCTGGTGGGGGTGCTGACCAGTTGATCCAGGGCATTTGAGTTTATAAATTCTAGGAAATGTTGGGCAAAGGAGTTAGTACTGGAGTAATTCTCCCAGTTAATGTTTGGGTAATTAAAATCACCCAATATCAGGGTGTTTGGTAGGCCCTTTGTTTCTCAGCGTTTCCAGAAATGTAGAATGGGGGGTCCTAGGACATGGTGGGTGATCTGTAGCAAACTACAATTTGAATTGTAGTTCTGCCCGTTGTTAGTTGCACAGGGATAATCTCTGAAGCATCATGCTGTGCCACTAACCTGGAGGTGAGGGTATCCATGATGAATATGGAAACACCCTCGCCTTTTGTATTTCAGTCTGGGTTTTGTGGACGAAACGTATGGTATGAGGTGCAGCCTGGTAGTGCTGGGGTGCTCTCTGGAGACTTAAACCAGGTTTCTGTTACTGCACATATATCGATTTTCTCCATACTGAGGAGTGCATTGAGTGTGTGCATTTTGAGGTTTAAGACTTCTGGCATTGAGTAGCACTACCCTCATTTTTTTGTTACTTGTGCTACTTACAGCAATGGGTTTATCTTTTGAGCCTTGCCTAAAATAGGCACTATAGGGGTGGCAAGAGCCTTGGCCAGTATTCGAAAGCCTAAGGGTGACAAGTGCAAGCCATCTCTAGCGGAGCAACGTGGCTTGTTGAGCATGTCATCCCAGTCTGAAAGACACTGGATCTCCTTTGAATGACACCAGAAGCTTAGCCAATTTTTGAAATTGATCATTTTTTCTTTATACCGTGGTATCTTTCTTGGTGAGGGCAGGATGCTACTCAGGGTCAGGGTCATACCAGCCTGGGCTATATGATCAGAGAGCTCTTCCATGTCTCTTTTCATGTAGTCCAGGGAGGTACAGCTCAGTTCATTCACACCAACATGGACAATGACAGAGTCGTATTTGTACTTGTGTTATGTGGCGGATCCTGGCACCCAACAGGCAGCTAACAGTAACCTTCTCCTTGTTCAGCCTAGTGAGTGGGACCGTCAGTGTGCCGGACTATAAAGTCACTTATTACTAGTGTGTTGGGTATGTTATTTTGGCTTAAGGGCTGTGACTGCGTAGCACACTGGTTTTGTGAAGTATGTGTTTCATGGTTTGTGTTGGGGGTGGAGGTTGCTTGGATGTCTGCTTTGGAGGTCTCTGTTGCTTTTGCAGATTTTTATTTAGAGCCTCAGGAGTATGTTTTCGTGTATTTGTATGTTTGTTGCCGGTGCTGGTTTCATAGGTCTATGTGAGACTGGTGATGTGATGCAAGTAATTCCCTTCTCCTCTTGACTGTCTGGTCCAGTCTTGGGTCGAGAGAGCTTAGCCTCCAGTTTGGCTGCATAATTGCATCTCTCACAAGTATTAGTGTTTGGTGGTAGGAGGAGAGGGTTGTCTGTGTACATGAGGCAGTTGTAACATTGCCTCAAAATGCACAGATTCATCAGATGGACCGGAGAGTACAACTGAAACTGCCTTTTAGACATGCCTGGATAGGTACAGTGAGCTGTTTTACTGATTGGCTGGTAAGGTCTAATAGAGAGCCTTGTCCTTCTCTACAATATAGGGGGGGTCTAGTGCTAAGGTTTATTAGTGCATGCTATGAGTTTTGAGCAAGTGCCGGGCTGAGAAGTGAATGGTTTGGGTGCTTAAGTTGAACGTTTGTCTAGTTCCAAGGGAAAAACTGAAGGAGTAGACTTTGTGGAGTCGGGAATAGTTATACCGTAGCTAACTGGCACTGCCCGGCATGCAAAAGCATGCTAATGTGGGTTTTATAGCAGGGAAATGAAAGAGATAGTAGTTTATTGGCAATTTTGGGCAAATTTCTAATTTCTGGGCTGAAACCACTCCTCCAGGGACAGATAGGCTGCTCAAAGCTCCCCTCTCTCACAGGTGAGCAGAGAAACTTCCTTCTATCCAAGTAAGGCATGGGCAAACACAGAAACTTGTAACACAGCCCTGAATTTAGCACTAACCTGAAAAGTGGACTATACTAGCTTAGAAAGGCGGGAAACAAGTGTATGTATGTATGTATTATATATATATATATATATATATATATATATATATATATATATATATACATATATATATACACATATACATATATATATTTATACACATATGTATATATATATATATATATATATATATATATATATATATATATATATATATATATATACACATACATATATATATATATATATATATATATATATATATATATATACACATACATATATACATATATATATATATATATATATATATATATATTTAATTTTTTCAGAAAATAAAGCAGATACAATCAAAAAACACTTTAAATGCCTATCACACTTGAGTATGTAGCCTACAACAGTTAAACAGGTAATTTAAACACAAAAACAACTAAGTTGTTGGGGCATTTTAACAAGCAAAGAACTAATGTTTTCAATAGAGAAAAGGAGATGTTTCATTGATGTACAGTGCAAAAGTCTCATTTCAGAAAATGAGTGTATAGTTTTGATGCAGCAAACATTGTGCATGTCTATATAATGTTGGGCATATAAATGTAAATTAAATGATGTTATACTTAAGCTTAAGAGATAACAGACATATGTCCATACAATAGTAACAGACTTTCTATGGAGCTTTATGGAATATTTTAACAAACAAGGTTGTCAAAACTCACAGTTTTTGAATAGAGAGAGAGTTATTTGTCTATATAAAACATTATAATTTTCTACATATATGGACTATATTAATGATTGTATATTTTCTAGAATATAATACAGACTATGCTTATAACAGATATCACACAATATGAATAAGAAGTGCATGAAGAGATTGAGGTGATATTTTCATTTTGACAATCTGAAAGTGGTTTGTGCAAACAGCAGATTTTAGGAGACACATCGAAATAAGGAGTTATACTTCTTATAGTAAAATTAACACCTACATTCAAGTATTATTGGTATTTCAGTTTGTGTGTGCACAGGATAAATTTATAGATATATATGACTCGACTATTGATACCATTAACACATATGAGTTTATGTTAACCAATCAGTAGTAATATACACTTTATTACATAATCCATTGTTGTAGACATATAACTATACAAAGTATGGTTTAGTAAATGTTGGAAAAATAACCCTTTCCACATACCATTGCTGAACAAGTATGGAATATTTTGAGAATGAAATGACACAAAAATAAAAATTAATATGGAAATAAAAGATACTTTTAGAGGACCTTCTAAGTCTGTACCATATACAATTTTATAAATTTACTTATGTGCATAGACATAAATATGAGCCTCAGACTGTTCATATATATATAAATATATATATACATTAATTAAGATCAAAATATGTTAACATCGTTCAAGAGGGAAGGAAGGGGGAGATAGCATACTATTATACGAGAGGAATTCAAACAGTTGTTAACGTTGCCATAGAAGAAGTTAGTGTCTACATCTTAGTGTATTACTGCTTTAACTGTAATAAGGAACGTATACACTATTATACCATGACCCCCCCCCAAAACGTGCACGCTGATTGGCCAGCGTGCCCGTTGTAAATCGAGATATACTAATGGAAAAAGGTCCGGTCGCCCAGACTTTTTTCCATTAGTATAACTCGTTTTTTTAAAACACTGTCTCGCTATGTTAAAAGGGTTTAACATAGCGAGACAGCTTTAAAATAATCAACGGAGATCTCCGTTGCTTATTTTAAAGCTGTCTCGCTATGTTTAACCCATTTAACATAGCCAGACAGTGTTTTAAAAAAAAGCAACGGAGAAAGCAAGATCTCCGTTGCTTTTTTTTAGTGTCTCGCTATGTTAAATGAGTTTAACATAGCGAGACAGTTTTAAAATAAGCAACGGACATTTCTCCGTTGCTTTTGCCCACAGCTCTGATGTACTGCGCAGGCGCGCAGTACATCAGAACTGCCGCGGATGCCAGACATCTGCGGAAGGGCAGTAAACAGGCATTATACTATGCCATTATTTAAGAAAAGTAACAGTTTCTTTTCTTAAATAATGCCATGGTATAATAGCAATAACCCACTTCTGGGTGTGGGTAATGCTAAATTTACCCACGGTTGGCTTTGTTTGGTCCCTCGGGCTTCGCCCTCGGGACCAAACCACGCCAACCGTGGGTAAATTTAGCATTACCCACACCCAGGCGTGGGTTATTGCTATATTAATTACTTCTGGCCCAGATGACATACCTGTGGAAGCATGGAGGTGTTTAGATGAAATGGCAGTGGAGTTTTTAACCAGATTGTTTAATGAAATCTTGGAAAGTGAGAGGATGCCTGAGGAATGGAGAAAAAGTGTTTTGGTACCGATTTTTAAGAATAATGGTGATGTGCAGAGCTGTAGTAACTACAGAGGGATTAAACTGATCAGTCACAGCATGAAGTTATGGGAAAGAGTAGTAGAAGCTAGGTTGAAGGGACGTGATGATTAGTGATCAGCAGTATGGTTTCATACCGGGAAAGAGCACTACAGATGCGATGTTTGCTCCGAGAGTGTTGATGGAGAAGTGCAGAGAATGTTAGAAGGAGTTGCATTGTGTTTTTGTAGACTTAAAGAAAGCATATGACAGGGTGCCTAGAGAAGAGTTGTGGTATTGTATGAGGAAGTCAGGAGTGTCAGAAGTATGTAAGAGTGGTACAGGATATGTACGAGGGTAGTGTGACAGCGGTCAGGTCTGCGGTGGGAGTGACAGATGCGTTTAAGGTGGAGGTGGGGTTACATCAAGGATCAGCTCTGAGCCCTTTCTTATTTGCAATGGTGATGGACAGGTTGACAGACGAGATCAGACAGGAGTCCCCGTGGACTATGATGTTTGCAGATGACATTGTGATCTGTAGTGAGAGTAGGGAACAGGTGGAGGAGACCCTGGAGAGATGGAGATATGCTCTAGAGTGAAGAGGAATGAAGGTCAGCAGGACTAAGACAGAATATATGTGTGTGAATGAGAAAGAGGATAGAGGAATGGTGAGGATGCAAGGAGTAGAGGTGGCGAAGGTGGATGAGTTTAAATACTTGGGGTCAATAGTTCAGAGTAACTGTGAGTGTGGAAGAGAGGTGAAGAAGAGTATAGGCAGGATGGAGTGGGTGGAGAAGAGTGTCAGGAGTGATTTGTGACAGACGAGTACATGTAAGAGTGAAAGGGAAGGTCTACAAGAGGGTAGTGAAACCAGCTATGTTATATGGGTTGGAGACAGTGGCACTGACAAAAAGGCAGGAGTTTGAGCTGGATGTGGCAGAGTTAAAGATGTTAAGATTTGCACTGGGTGTGACGAGGGTGGACAGGATTAAGAATAAGTATATTAGAGGGTCAGCCCAGGTTGGAAGGTTTGGAGACAAAGCCAGAGAGGCAAGATTACGTTGGTTTGGACATGTGCTGACAAGGGATGCTGAGTATATTGGGAAAAAGATGCTAAGGATGAAGCTACCAGGTAACAGGAAAAGAGGAAGGCCTAAGATAAGGTTTATGGATGTGGTGAGAGAGGACATACAGGTGGTTGGTGTGACAGAGCAAGATGCAGAGGACAGGAAGAAATGGAAACAGGTGATCCGCTGTGGCGACCCCTAATGGGAACAGCCAAAAGATGATGATGATACACTATTAATTACTTTTTGGATAAAAGCACTTAAACTTAATATACATAATTTTTGTCTTATTCCAATTTTATATCTATTCATAATTTTGAGCATGTATACATATAGCCTTACACTGCAACCTCAGATTTAGTTATTCTCAGCAAGTGTGCATCCAATTGTATAGTACTAAAATCCTAACATCCAAACATACTCATGAAACAAAACATCATTGGAAGATGAATTCTTATTATATTAATGCATATGACCCAATAGTTTGAAAAGCACTCGACAGAAGTAAAACAGAGAACTAGTAGTGGAGAAAGGTGATTTTAAAGTTTTGATCATTAGTTTGGAAATTAGAAGTTATGTACTCACCATAACGTTCCATCTGAGTAGGTGTATTCATTTGTCTGCAACCTGTGGGTTATGGATCCGATATCGGATCCGAACCGGCATGGTTTTCCAGCTATGGATCCAAGCTCTCAGCTCCTCCCCTCACCCATAATGCCCTGCTCTACCCTCATGACCTCAGATCGAGTTTGCCAAAGCAACAACACCCTGAAAAGGGTAACATAGAATATGTAGGAAACTGAAAGGCCAGGGGGATAGGAGGGCGGGATGGTTGCAGACAAATGAATACACCTACTCAGATGGAACGTTATGGCGAGTACATAACTTCTAAATCTGAAGTAGGACATTCATTTGTCTGCAACCTGTGGGACAGAGTCCCCAGCTACCTGAATCTTGGGCGGCCATCATGGAAGGATATTCCGGAGCACCGCGGAGCCAAAGGATGCTCTACCCCTAGATGCAAGATCCAACTTATAGTGGGAAATAAAAGTATGAGATGAAGCCCACGTGGCTGCTGCACAAATATCATCTAGAGGAATCCTAGCCTTGAAGGCTGCCGAGGTAGATACTGACCGGGTTGAATGGGCATGAACACCTCCGTGCGGGCCTTCCTGAAGCTTGATAAGCCAATAAGATGCACTGTGAAATCCAGCGGGACAGAGAAACTTTAGAGATTGGCTTGCCCAAATTGAATTTTGCAAAGGAAATAAACAACTGGTCGGATTGCCTATGACCAGCCGTCCTGTTCAGATAAAATCTAAGTTGCCTGTGAACATCTAATGAATGTAGCTTATATTCACCTTTGTTTTCATATTTAGGGAAGAAAACAGGGAGATTAATGGACTGATTGATGTTTGCTTCAGAAGCGACTTTAGGAAGAAAGGACGGGTTGGTCCTGAGGTAGACACGGTCCGGATGAAATACCAAGTAAGGAGGTTTAGCTGATAATGCTTGGAGCTCAGAAACTCTCTTGGCCGATGTAATGGCTACCAAAAAGGCTGTCTTGTAGGACAAGAATTTGAGATCCACCGTAGCCGCTGGCTCGAAAGGAGGCGGTCAAGGCCTGTAGGACCAGAGAGAGGTCCCAAGGAGGAACTGCTTGCTTTATTGGGGGCCTGAGAAGAAAAGTACCTTTAAGAAAAATTTTACACAATTTGGCTGACATAAGAGGATTAGAGTCATGGCCAATGTGATAGTGAGAAATTGCCGCCAGTTGTACTTTGACTGTGGAACTGCTGGCACCATCGTTAAAGAGAGTGGTTAGAAAGTCAAGCACTAAAGGAAGAGGAACCGTGAAGGGATTCAGGCCTTGCCGCTCCGCCCACAAAGAAAAACGCTTCCACTTGCTTCGTAAACCTTTCTAGTGGATGGTTTATGAGCTGCCACCAAAATTGCCTTAACCGGTGATGAAATACCGAGTCCTAATCAAGAGTGGAACTGGAGCAGCCAAGCGGTCAGCTTCAGGTTGTCCAGATTCGGAGGAGGAATGCAGGATGGATGGGATATCAGATCCGGATGGGATCTAGAATCCAAGGAGGATTCACCGAGTGAGACCTTAGGAAGGGGAACCAGATCTGTCGAGGCCAGAACGGAGCAATGAGAATCATTCTGCAACCCACCCGAGAGGCTTTCTGAAGAACTTGGAGCATCAGAGGCAAGGGTGGATAAGCATACAGAAGACCGGGTGGCCAAGCATGCACCAGAGCGTCTCTTCGGGTACCTCGGGGAGGAGGTATTAGAGGGAAAAAACTGTGGCACTTGGTGTTTGAGGGAGAGGCAAAAGATCGCATGAAGGGGTTCCCCACCGTGCGAATATGCTCCGCTACTTGACAATTGAGAGACCACTCGTAAGGGGTCAGAATGGTGTGACTGAGCTTGTCCGCTAGGATGTTGGACCGACCCGAATGTGCTGCTATTAGAAAGCGGTTGGTGGAGATTGCCCATTCCCAAACTCTCATGGCTTCTCGACAAAGAGGGTAAGACCTTGTTCCCGCTTGCTTGTTGATGTACCAGACAACAGACATGTTGTCCGATTGAATCGCAATTGTTCCCAAGGGAAGAAAGTCCTGAAGTGCTAGCAACGCTAAGAGCACTGCTCTCATCTCTAGAACATTGATATGCAGTAAGGTCTCTGAATCGTTCCACGTGCCTTGGACGGTCCGGCCCTCAAAGTGCCCCCCCCCACCCGAGGCGGGAGGCGTCCGTGGTCACCGTGGCGAGAGGGGGAGAAGCACAAAATGGGCGGCCTTTGTGGAGATCCGGGAGTGGAGCCACCACAAGAGGGACCGCTTGCAAGCCTTGCTGATCGCTATGGGATGATGCATGGGAGAGCAAGGTATGACCACTGTACTAAGAGCGCCCACTGTAGAATGCGATATTGAGCCTGGCAAGAGGAAGAAGTGCTATAGCCGATGCCATGGACCCTAGAGCCCTCAGGACCAACTCACGGAACAGAACTTGAATGGAGAATGGCCCGCACCTGGAGCTGCAGATTTTGAACTCTGTCCGCAGTGAGGAAGGCTCAGAACTCCTTGTGTCTAACCTGGCCCCTATAAAATCTAAGAGCTGTGTGGGCCAGGTTGGATTTCTTTGTATTTATTGTGATGCCCAGAAAGGAGCAAGATGGAGAAAGGAGTCTCGCCAATAGAAGTAGATGCCTTGTTGGGGCGGTAAGGAGCCAGTCGTCCAGGTAGGGAAAGACCTGCACCCCTGAAGCCTCAGGTGGGCCGCTACCACTGCTAATACTTTGGTGAACACCCTGGGGCTGTGGTGAGACCAAAGGGAAGGACCCGAACTGGTAGTGACTGGCTCCCGGCCGAAGCGGAGAAACCTCCTGGAGCGCCTGTCCATCAGGATGTGGTAGTACGCGTCCTTGAGGTCTATCGAGCACATCCAGTGATTTTCTCCCAGAAGGGGGAGAATAGATTGCAGAGTGACCATTCGGAATTTTTCTTTGGGGACTGCCAGATTCAAGAGAGAGAGGTCTAGGATTGGTCTTAGTTCCCCCGTCTTCTTTGGCACTAAAAAGAATCTGGAGTAGAACCCTGATCCGATCTGGTCTGGGGGAACGGGCTGGATGGCTCTTTTCTTTAGCAGATGGCCAATTTCTGCCAAAGCGGCCTCCCGTTGACCGGGTGGGACGTCTGGGAGGGACTTCAACTTTGGAAGGTAAAGGAATGGAATGCGATATCCTCTGGATATGATTTGGAGAACCCAGCGGTCCGATGTTATGGACTCCCATGCCGCTAGGTGCCCAGAACGTCCCCCGACTGCCTCCAGAGTGGAGCAGTCGGGCAACCTCAGGGTTGCGCGGGCCGTTCAGAGAAAGGTTCCCTGGACCCGAAGTTTCTGGGAGCCCCTCTGCCTCTAGGGCGGCGTCCTCCCTGTCCTCCTCTGCCATGGAAGGACTGGTTGTCCGGAGCAGGCTGGGACTGCTGCGACTTCCGGAACCACATCTTCTTCTGACCCTTTTGGTTCCTAGAGTAGGGCCTCTGGGGTGCAGAGAAGCGGATTCCGACGGCAGACAGCGTCTTCCCGTCCTTTTCGCTCTGGGTCAACGTCTCGCGAACGGTCTTGCCAAACAGAGCAGAACCATCAAAGGGGGCGTTCGCAAACGACGCTTTGAAGGGCTCAGAAAAATCGCAGTGACGGAGCCAGGCCTGACGTCTAGTGACCAGTCCTGTCCCCGCAGCTCTAGCGGCGCCTTCCGTTGCATGGGAGAGTAGCCGCATAGAAGTATTAGTAACTGACCTAAGAGTGGCCATACGGGTGGAGTGCAGAACCCTGTCCTCCTCCGAAATGGACTCGGGGGGGATGCAGCGTATTCTTTTATAAGATCTCGCTGCATCCTAATGACATGTGCCAAATAGTTCAGCGCCCTTACCGAGAAGGTCGCTGAACTAAACATCCGCTTCCCCAAGCGGTCCATCATCCGAGACTCCTTGCTCGGGGGGTGGACTGAGGGACTCTCCTGAGCCAGTTCCCTCTTGGTGGCCGCCGTCAACATGGCATCTACCGGAGGCCCCTTACTCCAATGGGCCCGGTCGGATGGCGGACTAAGGATCCTATCTGGTCTCTTGGGGATTGGCTCCACGGTGTCCGGTTCCTTCCACGCCCTGGTGGTAATAAGATCCACCAGGGGGTCGGCAGGGGGGGACACCCAAGAGGTAGACGGGCCCGCTTCAAATGCCTCCAAGAACACGGACTCGTCCGAGGAAGACTTGGGGGCAGACCACCCCCCCCTTATACGGAGCATTTCCATGATGTCTCCAAATGAGACATCCTCGGGGGGTGACCGTGGGGAGCCTTCCTCTTCCTCCAAGTCCGTGTCTTCTGTGAGAGACTCGGGGGAGTCGATGTGCCTCCTTTTGCACGTATGCTTGCGAGGGACATCCTCTGGGGGGCTGTCAGAGGAGTCCTCACAAGCAGCAATTTGTTCCATAGGAGCAACTTGGGGCACAGAAGCGGGCTGTCCCAGGGGCCGGATGGTGGAAGCCTGGCCCAGTGCAGAGGGAGCGCGGGACGGAGCCGGAACAAGTGCCGGGGGTCCGGAGACCCTCAACAGAGCCCTCTCCACTACATCAAAAGCCGAAGGGGAGCCGACCTCGACCAAAGGATCCGACAATCGGCTCCCCCTCGGATCCGAAGAGTGGACCGGAGCCGGCGCCGCCGGATCCGGCGACAGTGCGCTCCGACACAGACGGCGCCGAAGGAGCACTGATCCCCCCGGATCCGAGGCTCGGATCCAGGCTCAGAGAGGTCGGATCCGACGCACTCGAGGGCAGGGTCGGATCCGAAGTACCAAGTACTATCGGCGCCGGCCCACCCCGCTCCGGCTGCTCGGCTCCAGCTGCTCCGAACCCGGATAGCGGGTCGGAGAAGGAGCAATAGGCTTAAAAGGGTGTTGAGCTCCCCCCCAGAGGGGGGGGAGGCAAGAGCACTCCCATCTGCATCTGGGCCTGGATGAATCTTCTCATCATCCGGTCCAGATCAGCATCTGACAGGCTATATGTAGATCTCGACGAGGCTACCGAGGTAGGCCTGGAGTGCCTCCTCGATAGCCTCGACGGAGATCGGGTCTCCTCCTCCTCAGGACCCGGTGAAAAGCACACAGGGGACCGGAGCCGAGAAGGAGGGGACCGAGCCGACAACGGAGCCGGGGGAGAAGCCCGCTTGGCTGGCGGGGCCGAAACAGAGGTCTCGGCCTGCCGCTTGTGGTGCTTCTCCCTCCGGTCCTTTTTCCTAGCATCCCTCTCCTCTCCAGAAACGGGAGGTTGAGTCCCAGGAGCAGGAGGGGGTGCCACGGAGGGAATAACCGGAACCACGGTTGCTCCCGAAGGAGCGGAGGCCGGAGCCGAGTCTGGCGGTAAAAGACCCGCCAAGACAAGCTTGGACCTCCGCTCCCTCAGTGCCCTGGGGTTGAACCCTGCACAAATGGAGCATCCAGATGTGAGGTGTTCAACCCCCAGGCACTTAACACACCGAGTGTGGCCATCAGCCGGGGAGAGCTTATGGCCACACTCGGAGCATTTTGAAAAAACAGATTTGGGCTGATCAGCCATTCAAATCTATAAAGCTACTAAAAAAAGTAACTAAACTAATACAGACACACAGGCCCAACACACACACTCTACGCCAACAGCGAGGGGAGGGAAAAAAAATACTTAATTTAACTCTAAATAAAACAATCAAAGAGGGAAACCTAAACTTTCACACAAAAAAGCACAAAAAACTTTAAATTTTCTGTATTAACAGTTAAGAAACAAGCACTTAGCTGAGAGCTATGAATACCAATCCAGTCACCAGCGCGGCAAACGAGATCTGAGGTCATGAGGGTAGAGCAGGGCATTATGGGTGAGGGGAGGAGCTGAGAGCTTGGATCCATAGCTGGAAAACCATGCCGGTTCGGATCCGATATCGGATCCATAACCCACAGGTTGCAGACAAATGAATATCCTACTTCAGATCTAGTCATTTCACCTTTTAAATTGTAAATAGTTTCAAGCATATGACTGTTAAGGTTAATACAAAACATAGTATATAAATAATCTAGATTGTATATACAATGCAACTAAACAGAAAATTATTAAACATACAAATTTCATAATCCATTACATTTATTATTATCAGCAAAATAAAGATTGTAAACAAATTAAATAAATATATTCATATTTTAATGAGCCCAAGACGTTACATGTAATATAGACTGTGGACAGTAAAGATGTTTTACATACAAGATTAAATATCCAAAAAACTCCAGCTTTACTCCGTAGCATATCACCTACTCCGAGGTGATCTCTGCCTAACATATAAAGCTATGTCAAACCCAGAGCTGTTTGACATGCTACACCTAAAGAAATCCCAATCCCTCCGAGCTACACACTCTAGGGACCTAAACCTTGTCACCACAACAAACAGGGCATGCTGGAGGGATAGATTCTTGTCCCAGAGACTTCCCATACTCTGGAACAAGCTACCCATCTATGTCAAGCAAAGTTCTTCATTAGCACTCTTCAAAAAAAATCTTGAAGACTGGATGGGAAATAGGAAATACACCCCGGGGATCACTTCTGTGTCTCTGCTTGACAGTGGCACAGGAAAATAACTTTCTTGGGTGGCGTAAGCCATGGAACCTTGCTGGCTAGGCTTACATAGGCCCTTGGGCCGATAGCCTAGTACCTACCTATGAACCTATAAGACACGTTACTATCAATCATACATTGTCAAAAAACATAACATTTATGCCACTTAATATCTCTGAAGAGTAGTTTTTGCTAATATATTAATCACATCTACTGATCTATGGCAGAAGCATTTGATAGTAGCGAGATATTATTCCTAGGGTGGATGAAGGTGGTTTAGATGACTGACTCATCGAACCAGGAACTAAACATTCCATGTTTAGAATTATATATAGTTTTGAATGTATTCTAGTTCGGATTATTTTATATGTCCATAACAAAATTTCCAATGTCCAAATCTTTCTATAAAAATGCTTTATTATAAATGTATGTCTTTAAATGTCAACGGTCTTAACAACCCTATAAAAAGATGAAGTTTGACCAAATATTTGAAAACAAACAAAGTTGATGCAGCTTTTTTACAAGAAACCCATATAATAGAAAGTGATTTAGATAAAATGTCTTTTAGTGGCTACACAATACTTGCAGAATCACACTACCAGACTAAAAGAGGAGGCACTATGCTACTACGGAGGAAATCTCTACCAATACCTAAAATAATTTATTCATATTCAGACAAAAATGGCATGTTATGTTTGGTTACTTTAGAAATAAATAGAAAACAAATCACATTGGCTAACACATATTGGATACACGGTATTGGCGCTGAAACAATAAGTATCTTGAATTGACTATAAATAGATCTAAAGGTGATATAATTTATGCAGGAGAGTTCAATTGTATCCTTTCCAAGAATGAGACTAATAAAAGTGGTAATTTTCAACTCTCTGTTCCAGCCAAATAAATAATTTCATTACTAATTCAAATTTGAGAGATACATATGAAATAAAAGAAGCAGAATCTCTAAAATACACACATTACTCCTACAGATTTGGTACACAAACAACTATGGATATTTATTACTGATAACTATTTTCTAAAATGCAAGAAGTCTTAAGTTCTTGCCCAATATCTGACCAGAATGCTGTTTTTTTTTTTTTTTTTTTTTTTTTTTTTTAATTAACATTAAACCAAATAATTTGATCTTTTGGCAAAGAATACCAGCATACATTAAAAATCAGCAGGTTTAAAGAATTGCTTTTAAAAGAAATAAAACAATTTCTTGATATTAATGATAACATTTCAAAAACTATAGTATGGGACACATTAAAATCTTATTTGGTAAAATTAAAACATGGTACTTAAACAAGCAAAAAGAATGTGAAAGTGAACTAATAAAAATACAGTCAAAAATTGATACATTCAAAAGGAAAAAATGCAAAGTAACCAGTAATGAACAAAAAATGGCACACATGGAGCTGGAGAGCAGCGGATGCAGTGATGCTGATGATATCACCAGTAGATTCAAAGTACAAACAATTTATTCCACACAAAGTATATGCACAAGCTTTCGTCCCTGCTCAGTCAGGAACTTCTTCAAAGTAATTCAGTTAGTAAAACACACCATTTAAATACTAAATAGCTATTTAGTATTTAAATGAAGTGTGTTTTACTAACTGAATTACTTTGAAGAAGTATCTGACATTCAAAAGGAAGTTAAATGCTAAAGATAAACTCAAACACAGAATTAAAACAACTAAACAAAATACATAGAAATCCTAAATCATAAAGTAGCAATAAATCTAGAAAGAATTAAATTACAATCTTACTCGGTTAACCCGACAAACATGTATAGATTAGCAGTGAAATCAAAAAGTCTAACAAATGTTAAACATACAAGGGAGATTATAGACAAAACTAAAAGCAAACCTAAATATGTGACAGATTTAAAAGAAATTTTGGAAATATTTAGAAAACATCATGAAATAATAAACAAAACTAATTCAATATTACCACCAGTAATGTCACAAAAGAAATTTTTTTGTTTTTTTTTCCAGAAATTATCCAAGAACAAAATATTAAACTGTATTCTTTCCTTTACTTCCTTTAAAGTTATTGGCTTAAACAAAGTCTTAAAAACAACAAAGCACCAGGCTTAGATGGATTAACAGGAGAAATAGTAATGTCACAAAAGATAATTTTTTGTTTTTTTTTTCCAGAAATTATTTAAAGAACAAAATATTAAACTGTATTCTTTCCTTTAAGTTACTGGCTTAAACAAAGTCTTAAAAAACAACAAAGCACCAGGCTTAGATGGATTAACAGAAGAAATATACAAATTACTACCAGACGAAGTATTACCAGCGGTGGTTGTGCTGCGGTAGCATTGTCGCCTCGTAGTAAGACGCTGTCCGGTTTGATTCTCGGCTAGAGCATCTTCTGCGTGGAGACATGCGTGAATGGACGTACCTTCGTTGAAGGCTGTGCGTCAGGGCTGGTAACTCGGCACGTAAAACTCAACTACCAATCATTAGCGGACCGGAGTTCCGCTGTGGCGACCCCTAACCGGGAAAAGCCGAAAAGACACAACAACTACCAGACGAAGTATTAAAGACATTATTAGAAGCATTTGAGGACTTCAGAAAAAATATAAGTTCATTTCCCTCTTGGAAATATGCCACAACAGCACCCATTTTAAAACAAGACAGCTCTGAAACTAACCTCTTGCTGCCCTGTATCATTATTAAATGTGGATTATAAAAATCTTCACATCAATTCTTCCCAATAGACTAAATCAATTAATGCTCAAACTAATAGCAGATGACCAAACAGGCTTCATCCTAAATAGGAAAGTTCAAGACAATGTTATCAGACTATTATCTCTAATAGAATATGCAAACAAGAAAAAGAAAGAATTGTCAATTATAAGCCTAGAACTAGACAAGGCAGTTGACTCCATAAATTGATCCTATTTATTTTAAGTATTGGAAATATACAATTTCTCTCCTGAATTTATCGATCTTTTAAACTGATTATACAGACACTCAATATCATATGTCAAAATTGGTGCTTTCCTTGCAGGTCCACTCAAAATCTTAAATGATACTAAGCAAGGTTGCCCATTGTTACCCTTGTTGTTTGCTTTATCAGTGGAACCAGTGGCTAACAGCATAAGAGCAAATCCAAATATAAGCAGTTTTCTGTTAATCCAAATTACAGCTTTTTACAGACGATATCTTACTAACGATCGGTGATACTGACTCTTCTATTGAGCACATTATAAAATCCCTACTAACCTTTGAAGAAATTTCAGGCCAAGTTTCAAACACAACAAAACAGAAGCTTTATTACTAAATAAAAAAATAGACACTGCATTAAGAAAGCAAGGTGAATTTAATTGGGCAAATAACTCACTTAAATACTTAGGAGTGTATATAAAACCAAATTGGAATGACATCATAAAATTAAACTATAAAAATTTAATATCCACAGTCAAAGAATATCTAAACAGATGGAATAAAATGTTTTTCAATACTGAGGAAAGGCTACAATTAATAAAAATGATCATATTACCTAAAGTATTATTTCTTTTCCAGACATTAATTGCTCCTCCAACCAAAAAACTAATGAAACTAAGCTCCATGTTAATAAAATTCTTATGGTCACCCCAAAAGCTGAGAATTGGCTATGCAAGGCACTATAGAAACTGGGATGACGGTGGAAGAGCACTTCCAAATTTAGAGCTTTATGCAGAATCAGTCATTTTAAATGTGATAAGTCACTGGTTAAACCCTAAATACAGTTCAAATTGGAAAAAACTCCATAACATTTTACTCTCTAACATGGATTCAAAGACAGAGAATATTATGTCCTCAGAAACCAACAAAATTTTTAGTACTAAAAGACTGTTTATAATACGAATAGTAATGAAAACATTCCGTCCTTTATCAAATATATATTAACCGATTTAAAAAAATAATGAACAAAAATTATATGACAAAAATTTTTATTTCTAATATTTCCAATAGCATACACAAAGACATGCCTTGATTCTTTTAATATAAACAAAATAAAAGACATGAAGGAAAATGGATTAGTCTTCTGGGACCAATTTTTGAACAAAAGCATACATGATCTAAATTTCCTTATTGCTAGATACACTATAAACCTTAACAATTGGTTGAACATACAAACATTCAGAAAATATATGGTTAATGAATTTAAAATACACCAAGTGACCAGTGTAGCATCCTTACCTAAAATACTTTTACTCTTTTGTAATATAAATACCTTGAATAACAATAATAGTCTCTCATTATCAAAAATATATAAAACTAAGAGCCAACCTACAAAGCACAGAAGATTCTTTATGGAGTTGTACAGAAAAAATAAATCTAGTTTTTCTGAGAAGGAGAAAACATTAATATTAAAATCAATTAGTAATATGACATCCTCCCCCTTTTAGAAAATCTTCACATGGAAATTTATACATAGGACTTTTATTACTCCACATAAAATATCAGTGATATCAAATAATGGCATTAATAAATGTTGGAGATGTGAAGAGACACTATGTGCAGATTGTGAACATATGATTCTTAAATGTAAAATTGTAACTACATTCTGGTCAGAATTTAAAAACTTTATAAAAGCATTGTGGACAAATAAATGTGAAATCTCAGATTCATTGTTGCCGTTTAATGCGCCAATACCAGCATACATTTCTAAGATACAGGTGCATCATCTTTGGTCCCTACTTGCAATTGCAAGGAAAGTTATAACTGCAAATTGGAAAAGCAAACAAATCCTCTTATTCACAGATTTTATATCATTAGCTAAAGTTGTACGTAATAGGGAATTGCAAACTGCAGCTTTAAGCACTACAAAAGTGACGCATAAGAAATTGGCTTGGCAAAAACTTAGAAAATTGTTAGATAAAATGTAAATATAAGAAAGACAATATGTATGTTATGGACTTTGTATATAGCTGTTTATTTTATGATGTTTAAAATATTTTTCTGTAACATTTATTCATATTTATGTCTTATGAAAACCAATAAAAACTTATAAATAGAAAATATGCAATCCCACCAGCAGAAAGAATTGATCTTGATAAGAATGTGGCAGAAGGGCAATCTGTTACAAGTTGGAGACCGTAAGAGTGTTCATGGAAAATGCACCTTCACTGTACACCAGGAATAAAAGAAGCAAATTTATTCCAACAATCAGGGAATGTCAAGAGGTATGTGTGATAATCTACAATCTATAGGATATTAAGAACTGAATTTATAGTCTTTGATTCGTCTTACTGGGATTATTCAAACGTTAATAAGGAATCTTTTTCAGAAATTAATAAAAAAAATCTTTGAAGTTTGCCCTAGGGCAGATAGCCTAGTATGAACCTATGAACCTATACTAACCTTGAAAAAGGGCATAGCAAAATTAATTTAATATGGGTGGCGAAAGCCACTCTGGCTAGGCTTATAAATGCCCTAGGGCAGATAGCCTAGTATGAACCTATGAACCTATACTAACCTTGTAAGTAATACCACCTTATCACTATATTGGAGAATTTATACTTGGAAATATTTACATAGAAGTTTGTTTGCTTTTTTGTTTTTTTAAACACCGCATGACACTGCTTTGATTTATAAAAAAGAGGAAATAAAATGGTGGAGATGTAATGAGAATTTAAATGCAAACTGACGCCACATGGCTTTAGATTGCAAAATTATTGCTCCTTTTTGCAACGAATCTGGAAACTTTGCTAAGGTGTCCCAGGCTGTGTCTTACACAAACTCCAAAATGAACTAACCCCTCACCTAAACACACTGTTCAAACTCAGCTTCTCTACAGGCTACGTACCCATAGAGTGGCACACAGCAACAGTTATCCCGCTCCACAAAGGTGGAGCCACAATGGACCCCAGGAACTATCGCCCTATAAGCCTGGTCTGCAAGGCTATGGAGAGCATCATCATAGAACTAGAGACATTGGGAACCTCCAAACATTGGATCCTACCCAGTTTGGCTTTGTTAAAGGCAGATCATATCTCCTAAACTTAGTGGACTTCTTTGAGATCGTTACCAAGGCTTTAGATGAGGGAAAGAAGGTCCACACAGCCTACCTAGACCTCGTAAAGATTTGTGACACCATTCCCCATTCTGGTATTATAGACAAGCTCACCAGCCTGAACATAAACCCCTACATCACGAGATGGGTTGGCCAATTGTCTCACAGATAGAACCCACACGTGAGAGTTGCAGGCTCTAGGTCTGACTCTAAACCAGTTACAAGTGGCGTCCCCCAGGGCTCAGTCCTGGGACCCCTCCTGTTCGGTATATACTTCTCAGAGGTACAGGCAAACACAGGAGGACTATGGCTGAACAAGTTCACAGACTACTGCAAACCGCGGGCCATAACTGACTCTCTGGCTGATACGGACATCCTCCAGAAGGGTCTAACTGAGAAGGATACCTGGGGTCAAAATCATGGCCTCAAGCTAAATGCCAAAATGTGCATAGTCATCCCCTTTGGAAAAAACAAAGTACCCGCCAACTACCACATACGTGGTAGTTTCCTAAATACAGAAAATTAATAAGGGATCTGGGGACCCAAGTAGATAGTAATCTCTCCTTTGATAATCATATTGCCAAGGTGGTTAGAAAATCCTTCTATGTGGCCCACCTAATCACAAAAGGGTTTGCATCTAGAACAAAAGAGGTTATTGTGCACCTCTACTCATCAGACCCATCATAGAGTACACTGCTCCATTTGGGATGTACCTTACAAGACACCTGCAACAGCTGGAAAGACCACAGAAGTACCTCACCAAGAGGATTACTGGCCTCAAACAGATGCCCTATGTAGCCTGATTCTAAGAAACTCCAGCTGTACTCGGTTGCATACCGCTTACTCAGAGGTGATCTCTGCCTGACATACAAGGCCATGTCCAACCCAGAATTGATGGACATGCTCCACCTAAAAAAAAAAAAACAAATCCCTGAGAGCCACATGCTCTAGGGATCCAAACCTCACCGCAACGATAAATAGGACTTGCTGGAGGGATAGATTCCTGTCCCAGAGACTCCTCATGCTTTGGAACAGGATTCCAAACTACATTAGGCAGAGCCCCTCACTAACACTCTTCAAGAGAAACCTTGACGAGTGGATGGGAAACAGAAAATTTACCCCAGGGATCACTGCAGTGGCTCTGCTGGACAGAGGCACAGGGAACTAATGGCTCTGCTGGACAGAGGCACAGGGAAATAATCTAAGGGGGCGGCGAAAGCCAACACATTCTGGCTAGGCTTACAGATGCCCTCGGGCAGATAGCCTAGTACTTACCTATGAAACTATGTTAAGGTGTTGTGGTTGGACAACTGTATTGCTACAAATTCCTTGATATTATTTAATGTCCCAACTCAAGATTCTATACCAAAAACACAAGTACCTCTCCATCCTGGCTATTGCCAGAAAAGTCATTACAATGAATGGAAATGTAAAAATACTCTCCCTTTTTCCGAATTCATTTGTTTAGCAAAAATATATGCAATGAAGAACTACAAATTTGTATAATAGAACATCAAATATTACTCAAACATTTATTTTGACAACAACTTAATTTATTGGAAAAGTTTTAATGGTTTTTGTTAACTAATTTGTTGTGGATTCTGTACATAGTTTTGTTTGTTTTTTAGATGATTGCGTATATATTATAAATTTATATTATACAAGCAGAAAAAGAGTAGAATAACTTAATGGCTCCAGGCTCAAGCTAATAAAGAACTTTTATTATAAAACAGATGTAAATGCTTTCACAGTTAATCCAACCTCTTCCTCAGACATTAAAATACATAAAAAGGACATTCCTTTTATAGATACAGTTACATCACTTCCTATCTCTGGTGCTTACCTATTAATTAAGCTATAAAGCAACTCCACAAAAACATTTCAATGACAAAAATATATGCATAAAAAACTCCCCATATAAAAATAAATTATATACATCCATAAAAAACACATTGAATATCCTAAATTTCTTAGAACATGCTTATCACATAGGAACTATACAACAATATAAAATATATAAAATTATATATAAAAACAGGAAATATAAAAAATATACATGTATGTAAAAATATACAAATAGGGACATGCACCCTCCTACCACAGACCGTGCAAAAGGGGGTCTATAAACATGTGAATATAAATGCCCCCTGGGTGGAGTGTTTCTATCTATGTAGAGGTCGAGCCTTTAGGAGAGGTTTAATAGGGACCTTATCATTTAAACCCTTCCCAGCATCTGCTCTCATTCTTATAATTCACCTTGTTTCATTCACTTCTGTCCTATTCCTAGTATCATCCATCCTCCCATCTAACCTGGGGCTACAACCATCACGTCCACTGGTGACTTTTGCTCCACGGTTTGTGGGTACTGATAAAAATTCTGTCGGGTTTCTTAGGGATGGGCTCCACCACACTGTAGTCCTTACATGCCCATTCAGCCATCAAATCAATGAATGGGTCCACAAGCAGTATCACACAGAAAGAAGACAAGCAGGAACTTATGGCTTCCAGGGCTGTCTGTCAGCCATCACCCTATCAGTTTAATTGATTCAAGGATCTCGCCAAAAGTGAAGTCCTCAGAGGGAAAATTAGGGGAGCTTTTGCCATCATCGAAGTCCATGTTTTCAGTGATTAACTTTAGGGAAGTGTCTAAGTGCTTCCATTTGCACGTCTGTCTTCTGTGAACAGTCTGTGGGAGAGGATCACAAGATTCAGATCAGACTGAGAGCTTATATAACAGGTTGCCTGGGAAGCTTGTCGAACTGACTTTCTCTGTCTGGCAGAAGGATGAGAAGCAAAAGTTGATTCCAGTCAGAGTTCAGATGGTGCCCACTTGGATGAAAGTGCCATTTTCTGGGCATCAAAAGGCCCTGCTCGAAGGCCGAGGATACCACCAGCTCTGCCATCACTCTCCTGACCTCAGACAGAAAGGAATCCTTGGAACCTAGGGACGTTGATCCCGAGGTGAATCTCAGCACCAAGCTATCCAGTGCCAAAGCACCAAGGGGAAGAAAAGGCTCCAAAAGCTTCGGAGTCCATCCATTGTCCAGAGCCACTATGCTAAAAAATTGGCTCCAAGACTCACCTGGGTCCAAACATGTCAGACCTGAAAGATGAAGGAAACCTGTCAGAGTCGTACTTGACTTACCAGCTCCGGTTAAGGTGCTTTGGGATAGACTGGACCCAAGACAACTAGCACCAAAGAGTAGACTGGCTCTGGAAAAGAAACAAAGGAGGTAGATGGTACAGCACTCGATACTTTCCCCAAAGACTACACCATGAGAAATGTGAGATGTACCTGCAGCCTAAGAAATTTCTCATCATTCTGTCAATGTCCTGTTCATTCAGACTTCTCAATGACCAGAACAATGTCACCAGCAGTGGTCTAGAGTACTTTCTCACCTGAAAAATAGGTGAATGCAGTCTGGGACTTACAGGATCAGGGGAGAATCTGAACTGAGCAGGAGACGTACACAGAGAAGAAACGGTCGGCTCCAAAAGTTTTGCCACCTTGGGATCTGATGCAGAAACTAATGCCAGATCTGGAGAATACTTGTGGGAATTTTTGGAGTCTGATTTTTCCCTTTCCTTTTCCATGGACTTCTGTTCAGTTCTGTCTTGCTTAGCCTTCTTTAGTTCATTTTCTTTTTCCTTGTCAGACTACTCCTAGCAGTTGTATCAGGGTCAGATGTTGTGGGAGTGCTAACCAGTTAAGATGTTTTAAGTGATAGACAGTGGAGAGTTGAGTAATGGTTAGCTGTGAATTTAGAGACTATTATAGCATTGTTCTATTTTGAGTAGTAATATAGTCTGAAGATTGAGAAAGGTTGTGGCGGTTTGCTTTCTTGCTATGTCAGTGAGGCAGGGTTTGGGCCACTATATATATATATATTAGGATTTTGTTTACCATTTGGATTATGTAATGGTCAAATTTCATTTTGTCATCTGTTGTGACCCCTCCAGGAGTTTAATATGCAAGACCTGCTCTATTTTGGTATTACTGGCTCACTATACAATGAAGGGAGATTTTAAACAGAGATATTCAGCAGTAAATAAAATTAGTCTTCTTGGGATTAATGAGAAGTTGAGCCTTATTTAGCAGGGTTTCAAAAAGTGAGGAAACACTGCTGTGTCACTTCATGTATCTGAGTGTTTTTCAGCTGTACAAAATAGAGTCATTGGTACAGTGACTTATGGTGGCATGTTCTGTGGCAGAGTGAAAATCATTTGTGAAGACAGTGAATAACAGTAGTCCAAGAAGTGATCTTTGGGGAACACCTAAAGACACAGGTATGAATAAAAATGATCTTTCCACTTCACTGCTTGTGTCCTGTTTGATAACTCTGAAATCAAACAAAAGACGTGGAACAGATGCTTAGTGCAGATACCTTCAGAAGCTGTAATGGGTGTGACATGATGCTGAATGCTTTCAATAGGTCAAGAGTAAGGAGACAAGTTTATTAGAGTTTCTACTACTGACTGTATTCATAAAGCTGAGTAGGGCAGCAGTTCATCATCACCATTCCCCCTTTTCCCTATTTTCTACATGGGGTTGGGGTGCCGTGTTAACTGTTGTCATCTCTCTTGATTCACTGCTACACTCCTGCCTTCTTTGACACTCATGCCCAACTGTCACAGATCTCGTCTCACACAATCCATCCACCTCTTTGCTGGACATCCTCATTTCTTCTTTAGCTTCTTCCTGTCTATCCCAAATCTTTTTCACCAGACGGTTTTCTGCTTAGCTGCACATGTGCCCGAACCACAATAATATGTTCTCTTTGATCTTTTCTGCAATTGGAGCTACTTTGGTTTCTGCTCTTTTGTGTTTATTTCTTCATCTGTCCCATAGTGTGCATCCTACCACCCATCTCAGACACTTAATTTCCATCACCTCTATCTTCCTCATCTGCTCTGCCTTTACTGGCCAGGTATCTGTATCACACGGTAGTAGTGGTCACACCACTGTTTTGTACACCTTACTTTTCAGTTTCTTTGGCATTCTTCTGTCATACACTACACCTTACACTCTATGCCAGTTGGCTGCAGCCCCTCTGATTCTAGTTTTGGCCTCTTCATTCATACTACCCTTCTCCTCATCTACCCCCACCAGATACTTGAAGCTATTAACCTGTTCCACTATCTTCCATTCTATCTCAATTCTCAGCCTCTTCTGATTTTCCCAATTTGCTGCCATTACTGCTTCTTTATCTGTACTTTGTTTCATCCCATGTGCCTTCAGTTTTGCATTCCATTCCCCTCTCTTTTGCCAAAGTTCTTGCTCAGAGTCTGCCTGTAATGCCACATCATCTGCATACAGTAACTTTGTTGATCTGTCCCCTCCAACCTGTTTGCTAATGTACTCCATCAGCAGTATGAACAGCACTGCACTCAGAGATGAAAGCTGATGTATACCCGCTCCCACTGGGAATCCCTCTGAGACTGAACACCATTCCTACTGGAGTCATTGGGTCCTTGTACATAGCCTGCACTAATTCTACCAATGTTTCTGGGACTTAAAACCACCCCAGTACTGCCCAAATCAGCTTTGTTTGGGCCTTGTCATATGCTTTCTCCAAGTCTAGGAATGCCCAGTTGGACTCTTTCCTCATCTCTAGCTTCTTCTCAACTATCTGTCTCACTGCAAACATCGGGTCAATTTTGCTGCATCCTTAACTGAATGCAAAAGTACAGTTGTGTACACTTACCATAAATGTAGATGTTCGAGTGTATTCACTGTTGCAGTCATTACACTTGGGTTATCCTGCTGGCAGGCTACCCTCAGTTGGCCTGAATTCCAAAGTCTAGGTCCGGCGTCGGCTGCTGTCACCTCTTCCCTGACGTCAGTGCGCCAGGGGTATAAAAGATGCAGCCGACGCCATTTTCTTGTCCTAAATATCAGGTGCCCCAAAAAGGGAAGGCTAAAAATATGCCAATAAAACATGCATGCACCAAAATACATTATACCTTCATCTACAAGCAAATACACCACATAGGTTGTATAGATTAGAGAAGTGCAGCTAAGTTCCAGCAAAAAGAGATGGAGGATGGTGGGTGGGTAACCTGGACTGCAACAGTGAATACACTCGAACATCTACATTTATGGTAAGTGTACACAACTGTACTACGTTCTTCGTGTTTCACTGTTGCAGTCATTACACTTGGGTTGAATCCCAAAGCTATGGTTGGGAGGCTGGAGCTAAATAGCATTAGGAGTGGCTATGAGGCCCTGCAGAACTGCAGTGGCAAAGACTGCCTTGGATTTAGAGTACAGTGGTAAATGATAGTGCTTTGTAAAGGTGTGCACTGAACTCCAGGTAGCAGCCTCTAAAATGCCTTTGGTTGGTACTCCCCTGAGGAAGGCTGCTGAAGTGGCTGCTGCTCTGGCTGAATGTGGCCTAATGCCCTTAGGCACTGGCTTGCCATGTTGTGAATAGCAGAAACGAATGCAGTGGCCTATCCACTTTGAAATAGTCTGCTTTGAGATGGCCTTTCCTTGTGATCCTGCAGCATATGCCACTAGTAGTTGCTCAGTCTTTCTGAAAGCTTTGGTTCTGTTCAAGTAGAAGCGTAGATGTCTGTGTATGTCCAAAGAATGCAGAATTCTCTCCCCCTTATTCTGTGGGTTTGGATAAAAAGTGGGCAGATGAATAGTTTGGTTAAGGGCCACACTGGACATTACCTTAGGCATAAATGTCGGGTTTGTCCTCAGAGAAACCCTGTCTGGATAAAAAATAATAAAAGGTATCACAGCCATGAGTGCCTGTAGCTCCGAGACTCGTCTCGCAGAGGTTATTGCTAGGAGCAGAGCTGTTTTCCAAGATAAAAACTTTATATCAGCTGTAACGGCTGGCTCAAAAGGGGGCAGAGTGAGTTTTTCCAAAACATAACTGAGGTCCCATGCAGGTATTGGTGATCTCCTTGGAGGCCTTAAGTTTTTGGCTCCTCTGAGATATTGCCTTAACAAAGGATGAGAAAAGATTGGTGGCTCTGTATTGTAATGAGCCGAAATGGCAGAAGCATGAATTTTTATTGATGAAAAGGATAGGCCTTTGTCAAGCATCTCAGTTAAGTATTGCAAAATCTGAGGAATATTTGGGACTGCTGTGTCAATTCCTTGTGCCTGGTTCCAGGCACAGAATCTCTTCCATTTTCCAGCATAAGATTTTCTAGTAGTAGGCCTCCTGGCCTCCAAAATGACATCCATCACCGCTTTAGTGAGAGGTGTGTTTTGTATGACTACATTATCTGCCATGCTGCCAGATTTAAGGTCTTGAGTTGGCTGTGCAGGATCTGATTGTTTTGTTGGGACAGTAGGTGAGGTATTTGAGGTAAGGTCCAGGCTGGGCATTGAGATAAGTTCCTTAGGATTGGATACCAGTACTGGCAGGGCCAGTCTGGGGTAATCAGTATAATTTTTGGCTTCTCTTGTCTGACCTTTGGCTTCTCTTGTCTGACCTTTAGGAGTACCTTGGGGAGGAGAGGCAGTGGAGGAAAGGCATATACTGTTAAGTTTTTCCAGCTGAAAGATAGGGCATCAACTTTCCATGCTTGTCTGTGTAAGTCCTTGTGCAGAATCTCTTTAGCTGGCAGCTGTGAGGAGAGGCAAATAGGTCCATGTCCGGGCATCCCCATTTCCTTGTTATCATGTTGAACACTTGTGGATCCAATTTCCACTCGTGGGGATCCATGAGGTTTCTGCTTAGTTCGTCTGCCAAAGTATTTATCTTTCCCGGCAGGAATTGTGCCTGCAAATGTACTTGGCAAGTCAATGCTGTGTCCCACAAAGTCATGGCTAGTCTGCAGAGGGGGTAAGAATGAGTGCCTCCCTGCTTGTTTATATACCACATGACCATGGTATTGTCTGTCTTTATCAGTAGTTGTCCCGGATGAAGTAGGTCCTTGAGGGCTGACAGGGCATTCTGAACAGCTAGTATCTCTTTTTGATTGATATGTAGATGCATTTGGTTGGCGGACCATGTGCCTTGAATACATCTTCCTGCCATGTGTGCCCCCCAGGCATAATCTGATGCATCCATTATCAATGTGTGCCTGGCTGGGGGTAATGTGAATGGCTGTCCTTTGTTCTGGTGTCAGGCCTTCGCCCACCATCGAAACTCTGTTGCAGGCAGGGAATGAGAGTAATTATTGTTTCCAGGCTGTGGCAATGCTGAGTCCAAACACTTTTTAGGTACCATTGACGTTTCCTCATATGCAGTCTTGCATATGGAATTAGTAGAATGCAGGATGCCATGAAGCCCAAAGCCTGCAGAATTTTTCTTGCAGATAACTGGGCCTTTGTTACAAACAGTTTGAAATAAGTAGTCAGTTGCCTTTGTTTGTCTGGCGTGAGATAAGCCATCTGGTCAGTTGTATTTAAGCTTGCACCCAGGAATATTATCTTTTGAGAGGGTACTAGTTTTGATTTCTGTTCGTTGACTGTGTACCCTAGGCATGGTAGTAATCTCTTTACAAACACCAGATGCTGTAGTAGAATGTCCTTGTTCTCTGCTTGTATGAGGCAGTTGTCCAAGTAAGGATATATTTGTATTCCTCTTTGTCTGCAGAGTGCAATTACTGATGCCAGACACTTTGTGAAGACCCTGGGCGCAATAGATAAGCCAAAGGGCAGTGCAGAGAATTGGTAGTGCATTGAACCAGCTTTGAATCTGAGGTATCTTCTACATGTTTGTCTGACTGGGACATGCAGGTATGCCTCTTTTAGGTCTAAAGTCACAAGCCAAGCCTTCTTGCCCAGCATGGGCAGAAGATGCTGTAAGGTCAACATTTTGAATTTTGGTATATCCAGATATGGGTTTAGAATAGATAGGTCCAGTATTGGTCTCCAGGCTTTGTCCTTTCTGGGTACCAAGAACAGTCTTGAATACAATTCTTGTCCCTGCTCTTGTTCTGGTACTTGTCGAATGGCCCTCATGTCCATGAAGGATGAAACTTGTTTTTGTGGCTCTGCCCATTGGTTTTTTGGTAGGTCTGGCCAACCGTTTACCCTTGGCAGGGTATGAAAGGGCAACTTGTAGCCCTGTGACACTATGTCTAAGACCCATTTGTCCTGGGTTATTATGTGCCAATTTTGAGAAAAAAAGTGCTAGTTTTCCCCCTAAAGGTGCTGCCAGAAGATAAGTGCTTGGCGCAGGCAGAGGGAAGTCATTGGGACTGTTTCTTGCAAGGCTGTGATTTGTCTTCTCCACTTTTGGAGGTAGAAGCACCCCATTGTTTAGACCTGTATGAACCTTGGGGCTGGGATCTGCCTCTTTGGTGTCTGTATCTGCCCCTTTGTGGTCTGTCTGACACTGGAAAGGACCAATTATTTGTAGGCCAGTGTCTGCTAAATCTTAGAGGCTGTACCTGTAAGAAATCCTTGACTGTTTGCATAGATTTAGCTTTGTCCTCCATTTTCTTTAACACCTCTTCTGCTTTAACACCAGACAAAGTATCATGCTGTAATGGAGCATCTAATAATTTTGCTTTAACATGATCTGGTAGATTTTGTTCCTTTAACCAAGCATTCCTCCTAATGACAGAACCCGTGACAGCGGCCCTGCAGGAGGCCTCCAAAGAATCAAAACCACATTGCAAAGTATGCTTTCCAACTTGCTCAACTGCATGCAATAAATCCTGCATTTCTTTATTTTCTGCACCTTCAGAATTTATCAACATTTTCTGTTTAAGCAGTGACATAACATATTGCTGATATTTCAGCATATGAAACTGACAATTTAAAGCCCTTATAGCCAAGGTAGCAGAGGTGTAAATCTTCTTTCCCCATCTGTCTAATGCCCTAGAATCCCTGTCGGAGGGGGTAGGGTTTTTTGCAGTGGATGCCTTGACCCCTTTGGGACCCTGAGAAATAGTTTCTGGGTCAGCAGCAGGGTTTCTGAAAAGGAATTTATGAGAGAGTCAGGCACCCTGTAGTACCTTGTCCGGCTTAACAGGAGCTGGAGGTAAGGAGTCAGGGGTCAGACTGGACTCAGAAAATACATCATCTACAATGTCTAACACAGGCGGAATAGCTAGGGGCCTGTGTTGTGGGAGTAAAAGGAAGTCTCTGAGCCTTTTCTTAGATTCAAAATAATCTTGGCTCTCCCAGTGGAAATGTTCCCTCATGTTATGCAAGGTTTCCCCAAAAGAGTAATCCTCAGGAGGAGAGGCTGAAGGGATAGATTCTTCAGCATCAGAATCCTCATAGGGAGGAAGAGAGTATTCCTGATCAGAAGAGGAATCTGAAGAAATGGAAACCTGATCTGAAGATTCATATTCTGTCTCTTTCCTAGGCCTCTTATCATGAGGGGGATGGGAACCCCTGATCAAAGTAAGTAAGTCTTGAGCATCTGTTTTTTATAGGTTCATAGGTTCATACTAGGCTATCTGCCCTAGGGCATTTATAAGCCTAGCCAGAATGTGTTTGGCTTTCGCCACCCATTTTAAATTTATTTTGCTATGCCCTTTTTCGAGGTTAGTATACTGTGCCTCTGTCTAACAGTGAATAGGAAGTGATACCCGGGGTAAACCTACGATCTCCCATCCACTCATCAAGATTCCTCTTGAACAGAGTCAATGAGGGACTCTGCCTAACCTGGACTGGGATTTTATTCCAGAGTGAAGGGAGCCTCTGGGTTATGAATCTGTCCCTCCAGCATGTCCTATTTATTTCAGTGCTGAGGTTCAAGTCTCTCGAGCACGTAGCTCGATGGGATTTGGATTTTCTGAGGTGCAGCATGTCCATTAATTCCGGTTGGACATGGCTTTATACGTCAGGCACAGATCGCCTCTGAACAGGCGGTATGCCACTGAGTAGAGCTGGAGTTTCTTTAACCGGGCAGCATATGGCATCTGTTTGAGCCCTTTGATCCTCTTGGTGAGGTACTTTTGGGGTCTTTCCAGTTGCTGCAGGTGTCTGGTAAGGTACATCCCAAAAGGGGCATTGTACTCAATTATGGGCCTGATGAGGGATGAGTAAAGAGGCACGATGACCTCCCCTGATCTAGATGTGAATCCCTTCATGATTAGGTGGGCTATATAAAATGTTTTTCTAACCACTTTGGCCACGTGGTTGTCAAATGAGAGATTGCTATCAACTTGGGTCCCCAGGTCCCTAATTACTTCTTCTGTACTTAATGGATTACCACCTATGTGGTAATTTGTGGGCACTTTGTTTTTGCCAAAGGGGATGACTACACACTTTTTGGCATTTATCTTGAGGCCATGGCTCTGGCACCAGTTGTCTGTTTCTATGAGGCCCTTTTGGAGGATGCTTGTGTCGGCTGGAGAGTCGATTATGGCGCCCAGTTTGCAGTCATCTGAGAACTTGGTCAGCCACAGTCTTTCCGTGTTGGCCTGTACCTCCGAGAAATATATACCGAACAAGAGAGGTCCCAATTCTAACCATGTGGGTTCTGTCCTTGAGCCAGTTTGCAATCCATCTAGTGACATAGGGGTTTATATTTAAGCTGGTGAGCTTATCTATAATGCCCGAGTGGGGTATTGTATCGAAGGCTTTTGCGAGGTCCAGGTAGGCTGTGTGGACCACCTTCCCCTCGTCAATGGCCTTGGTGACTGTTTCAAAGAAATCAACCAGGTTTAAGAGGCAGGATCTGCCATTAACAAAGCCGAACTGGGTAGGATCCAGTGTTTGTAGGTCCCCAATATCTTTATTTATGAGGTCCATGATGATCCTTTCCATAGCTTTGCAGACCAAGCTAGTCAGGCTTATGGGGCGATAGTTTCTAGGATCCGTTGAGGCACCACCTTTATGGAGAGGGACCACTGTTGCTGTACGCCACTCTTTGGGCACATATCCTGTAGTAAGGCTGAGATTGAACAGTAGTTTTATGTTCGGGTTTAGCTCTTCTTGGAGTTCATGTAGGACACAGCCCGGGACACCATCTGGTCCCATTGATGCTGTGTTTTTTGCTTTAGAGAGGGCGGCTCTTACCTGAGCATCTGAGATGTCAGGGGGGCAGCACTCTGCTGGGATAGATATTTGCCCTTTTGGTGGGGAGAGGGGGGAGTTTGCGCTGAACCTGTCAGCTAGGATGTTGGCAATGTCTGTGGGTTCGGTGTATTTTTTGTCATTTTGGACTAATTCTGAGCATATCTGGGAATTGAGACCCAGGTTCCTAACATAACTAAAGAAAGCCTTGTGATTATCCTTAGTGTCCTGTGCAATTTTTCTCTCGAAGCTGGCCTCAGACAATTTTATGTGTGCCCGTAGTTTTTTGCTAATACTGATCAGTGATGCCTTCCCTTTTTGGGATTTTGCTCTATCATTTAGTAGCTTCCTCCTTCGATTGTATAGTTTGTTTATGGCTGGGGTCCACCAGACAGGACGTCTGCCTTTGGAGGATTGGGTCTTGGTTTTATTTGGGATCGCATGATCCATGCATTCTGAAGGTGTTCATAGAATGCGTTTATAAAGGATTCTGCGGTCTGGGCCGTATTTTCCACAGGCCCGGGGGCTTTGAAGGATTCCCCCTCAGTTTTGAGGAGTGTGAAATTTGCTTTACAGAAGTTTTTCACTGTGGTTTTCTGGGCAGGGGGTGGGGTCGGGATGTGAATATCCAGTGAGATTAGTTTATGGTCTGATCTTACCAGTGAGGGATACACTTCTGGTCTGGAGCATAGAGTCCCCATGTTGGTGATGATCAGGTCCAGTATGTTTTCCCCTCTTGTGGGAGTGGTAACAAGTTGTTCCATAGCATTTGAGTTTATAAATTCTAGGAACCTTTGGGCTAGGGTGTTGGAGCTAGAGTAATGCTCCCAGACTATGTTTGGGTAGTTGAAGTCGCCCAATATAATGGTGTTTGGAGAGACCTTCATATTTTCCAGTGTTCTCAGGAAGGCCGAGTGGGGTTCCTGGGTTTGGGAGGGTGGTCTGTAGCAGGCTATAAACTGGAAGGCAGTTTTACCCACTGTTAGTTGCACATGGATAGTCTCTGATGCTTCGTGCTTTGCCACCAACCTGGAGGTGTGGGTATCTTTGATGAATATCGATACTCCCTCCTTTTGTGGTTCGGTCCAAGTTTTGGGGCGAAAAGCATGGTATGAGGTATAACCTGATAGTGCTGGGGTGCTCTCGGAGCCCTGAACCAGGTTTCTGTTACTGCACAGATATCGATGTTCTCCATGCTAAGGAGAGTTTCGAAAAGCGTGCATCTTGAGGTTTAGACTTCTGGCGTTGAGTAGCATTACTCAGTTTCTTATCCCTTGTGATACCTATGGAGGTGGGTTTGTCTTTTGAGCCTTGCCTAAAAAAGGCACTATGGGGGTAGCAAGAGCCTTTGCCAATATCCGAAAGCCCAGGGGTGACAGGTGCAAGCCGTCCCTAGCGAAGCATCGTGGCTTGTCGAGCATATCATCCCAAGCTGACAGGCATTGGATCCCCTTTGAATGACACCAGTACTTAAGCCAATTGTTGAAATTGATCATCTTGTCTTCATATTGTGGCATCATTCTTGGTGAGGGTAAGATGCTACTCAAGGTCAGGGTCATACCGGCCTGGGCTACATGCTCAGACAGCTCCTTTTTCATGTAGTACAGGGAGGTACGTCTCAGGTCATTCACACCAGCATGGACAATGACCGAGTCATATTTGTACTTGCCTTGGAGTGACCTGAGTGCTTGTGTTATGTGGCGGATCCTAGCGCCCGACAGGCTGCTCACCGTGACCCTCTCCTTGTTCAGCCTGGTGAGCGGGACGTCAGTGTGCCTGACGATAGAGTCACCTATTACAAGTGTATCAGGTGTGTTGTTTAGTCTTAAGGGCTGTGACCGTTTGGCACACTGGCTTTGTGAGACATGTGTTGCACGTGTTTTGTTTTGGGGTAGCGGCTGCTTGGGTGTCTGCTTTGGAGGTCTCTGCTGCTTCGGCAGATCTTTATTTAGAGCCTCCGAGTATGTTTTTGTGTGATTATGTGTTTGGTTTGCTGTCGTGGTAGGTCTATGTGAGACTGGAATTGTAGTGAGTGTGGTTTCCTTCTCCTCCTGACTGGTTATGCCAGCACTGAGTTGAGAGAGCTTAGCCTCCAGTTTGGCTATATGGTTGCATCTCTCACATGTGTTGGAATTTGTTGGGAGGAGGAGAGGGTTGTCTGTGTACATGAGGCAGTTGTAACATTGCCTCAAGATTCCCAGATTCAAAAGCTTGACCGGAGAGGAGATTGACAACTGACCTTTGGACATGCTAGAATAATTTTGGGAATTCCTTAATAATTGAAAACCAGGGCCAGTGGGGAGTGAGGGTGTAGTGCTTTTAATTTTTAGTGCTGACTTATATAATTGCTTTAGTGAGCAAGTGCCAGGTAACTTAAGTGCAATGTGTTACAGGTAACTTAAATGCAAAAACAACAAACAGTAACTTTCTTTCAAGTGAAACAAGGAAATAAGTACAGTAAGCAATGCAGATATCACTAGTGATCCACAGAAGCTGAGAAGCCAGATTAGGTGGAATTAGCGTTCCAGGGAAATAACAAGCATATAAACAAAGCTAGATTCAGCAGGCCTGGATCTGGTCTATGCTACAGCAAACAAGGTGTACCAATTTCAGTAAGATACAGTTCAAATATTCAAGCACTATAAACCTTTAACCAGAAATTCCCAGCTCAGAAGGGCAGAGTCCAGCCTCTTCTCCCACAAGAGTGCAGACCACAAACCTTCTTAATGTAAAATAACTGGCCTGAAGCCCAAGTGCTTAAACCAGAACTAATACACTAAGAATAACAGACACTGAGCTCTCAATCAGCAGTTCCCAAATTAGAAGGATGAAAGCTACCTGTCCTGCCACCACAGTGCATGCCACAAACCTTCCTAATGTAAAATAACTGGTCTGAAGCCCAAGTGCTTAATCCAAAAGACTTACAATGATAGCTATACTTTAATCAAGTTACTACCAAGCAGTAATAAATACAATTGAATACTTTAGAGAATGCCTGGATTAGTGCTCAAGTTACACAAACAAAGCTAGATCCAGCAGGCCCGAATCCAGTCTATGCCACAGCAAACAAGACGCACCAACTTCAGTAAGAAGCAGTTCAGATATGCATGCACTATAAGCCTTCAACCAGAAATTCCCAGCTCAGAAGGGCAGAGTCCAGCCTCTCCTCCCACAAGAGTGCAGACCACGAATCCTCTTAATGTAAAATAACTGGCCTGAAAGCCCAAGTGCTTAAACCAGAATTAATACACTTTTAGAATAACAGACACTGAGCCCTCACTCAGCAGTTCCCAACCTAGAAGGATGTAAGCTACCTGTTCTGCCACTACAGTGCAGACCACAAACTCTCTCAGTGCAAAACAACTAGTCCGAAGCCCAAGTGTTTAAACCAAAAGGCTTAGAATGAGTTACACCAAGCAGTAATAAATACAATTGAGTACTTTTAAGATGATGCAAAAGTAAAAAAAGTAGGTAGAAACACAAGTACAGTAAAAGCAGATGAAATTTTTTTTTTTTTTCTGAACAAGTGCTGAGATCAAAGAAACAGATTTGAGTGCTGAAACTAGAAAACTGGCTAGTTATAAGAAAAAAAAACTAAGCTAGAAGGCTTCCCTCCAACACAGAAGGACTTGGGGGCTCAGAAGCTTACAAATAGTCTATACCACTTAACAGGAAAGGCAGGAAACAAGCTTAAATTTTTTTTTTCCTGTTTCCCAGATGCTCTCTTTGTACACAGTAGGAGTGCCTGAAATCAGAATATGATCTCACTGCACTCAGTTGAGTGAGCAAATGAGATGAGCCCAGGAGGAGTATCCAAACACAAATTTACAAGAGGGGCGGGCAGTTGCAAGGCCACTAAGATTAACACCAAGACAAAAACAGGGAGGGTGGGTGAGACTAACTGAAGAGCAGAGTGAAAACTTCCAGTTCAGTTAATATTCCTTCCACACAGTTAAAATCAATTTAAATACTGTATTTTTTTGAAAAAAAGAGCAGATAAAGGTACTTATTCTCTTATACGTCCAGTTGAATATAGCAAGTTCTTAGCCGGCCAAAGCTGAGGTTTTTAAGCAGAAAATATTTCACACTGTACCACTTAAATAGGCAAGGACAGGAAATCAAAGAATGTGACTACCCCCACACCTGTAATTACTAGCAAATAACAAAATTCAGCAAACACCGACTAACTTCCAGTTCAGCTAATATTCCTTCCACACAGTTAAAATCAATTTAAATACTGTATTTTTGGGAAAAAAAAGAGCAGATAAAGGTACTTAAATTCTCTTATACGTCCAGTTGAATATAGCAAGTTCTTAGCCGGCCAAAGCTGAGGCCTGACCATGAGGCTGCTGTACTTGTTTCTTTGCCTTTAAAGATGCTTTAGTCTTTGCCTTTGTAGCTGGAGTCACTTTAATGTACAACTGAGTAGGTCTGAAAACACCCTCAAAAGCCAATGCCTGCTCAGCGGCTCCAGACCCATCTGAGGGAATAGTTTCCAAAAGGTCCAATACCTTGAGCTTCCAGCGGCCTAGGCAACTCCACGTGAGAGTCTATAGCGGCCTGCGGGTCCAAAGTAGCGGGTGTCAGGGGCTGCGAAAGCACCTTACTGAGAGCCGGTGAACCGGCGACTGGCTTAGAAGAAGCCTCAACCGTCGGTTTTAGACCTCGGATGCCTGTCCTTTTCTTTTTCTTTGCGTTTGTTATGAATTGCGGTAGTCAGTTGGCTATCCGACGGCATCGTGCAATTAAATCTTCTGCCAAAATAGTGAAATGCAAAATCGTACCGGCTCTTTATAGTGCGCTGATTAAATCTAGCACAAAAACGACAAGCAACGTCGTGGTCAGGGCCTAGGTAAGGAATACAGTAAGAATGAAAATTCTTATGAGGAATTTGCTTCCCACAAGAAATACAATTATTAACTTTTTCTGACATTGGTCTGGAGCAAGAAAGTTTTCCCCAACAGGGTACTTGGCTTTTAATGAAGACTTCGGATCTGAAATTAAAACAAGAAAAATCACAGGAGTCGGCCGACCGGCACTTGCGAACTTCTTCTGCTTCGGGCACCACGTGGCAAGAAAGACTGAAGAAAATGGCATCGGCTGCATTTTTTATACCCCTGGCGCACTGATGTCAGGGAAGAGGCGACAGCAACCGACATCGGACCTAGACTCTGGAATTCAGGCCGACTGAGGGTAGCCTACCAGCAGGATAACCCAAGTGTAATGACTGCAACAGTGAAACACGAAGAACATCTGCTCATCTCCCATCTTAAATGGATACATGGTATAGTAGAAAGTATCAATCAACCTCTCCAAAACTTTCATGCAATGTGACAAGAGTTGTACTTTGTATTTCCCAGTGGTTGATGTCCCCTTTGTTCTTATACACTGGCATGAGTATGCTTATTCTCAAGTTCTGTGACATGCCTCTCTCTCTCCACACTGCTATGAGTACCCTCAGGAGCCATTTCTCCCTTATCTCACCCACCATCTTTATCATATTTGCTGTGACCTCATCTGAGCCTCCTGCTTTCCCTGACTTCATTTTTCTTTTTCTCTCATTGCAGGCTGTGCTGGGGCAGTACAGTTTCTGTGGGGCTTTTTTTTCCCATTTAGAAGCTACTGGAAGTACTCTTTCCATCTGCCTTTGATGTCCTGTGAACTGGTAAGCAGGTTGTTGCCTGCATTTCTTATGAAGGGTGTCCGTCTTTGCCTTGCAACCTGATATAGTTTATTTGTGCCCTCTACGGAGTCACTTTCCACAAGCTGGTAGAGTGCCTCCGATGCCCTATGCTTTGCTACTGCCACTCCCTTCTTAGCTTGTTAGCCAACCAGTATTCCTTCCTAGCTTGGTTCATCTTTTCTATCTCACACTTTTTCCTGCATTCCTTTCTTCTGATGACTTCCTGGACTTCTGCATTCCCCCAACAGCTCTCCTTACATACCTTATTTCCATACCTGGTTTGGCCTCATATCTGTTCTGTAGTCCTCACACATGTTGTGAGATGCTGCCATTCTTTAACTCCACCCATTTTCTCTTCTTACTGAGGTGCTACAGCCCTGAGTATTCCCTTGAACTTTCTATACAGTCAACCTCCAGGTCTTCAGCTTGATCTCTATTGACCTTGGAGTCTTCTCTGACCACTGCTTGCAGGTTATTGTGGCAAGCAGTGGTTTATGCTGTGGGTCAACTATTTCACTGGCAATGACTTTGCAATCAGCGATTCTACCCCAGCGCCCTTTCCTTACTAGGAAAAAATCTACCAGAGTTGCATTTTGACCACTCTTGAATGTGATCTTGTGATTGTCTCTCTTTCTGAACCATGTGTTGGCTACTATCAAGCCATTTGCCATACAAAAGTCTAATGTGCACTGAAGTCACCCATTATCAACACTAATTCATGTTGTCCTGCTTCATTTAGTATGTCCTCCAACTGCAGTCTGAATGCACTCTTGCCCTCACTATCACAACCCTGCTGTGGGGCAATGGTTGAGATTATGAATACGGCCCTATCATTAGACTCATGGCAATCAGACTTCAGTGCATCACCAATTATGATGACATCCCTCAAGTGCCTTCTGAAGCCTCTCACATTTCCCACACCATTTCTAGCCTGTCCTCCTCCTGAGTCATAGACTTCGGATCCCAAGCGAAGTGGCTTTGCTGTACTGCCTTTCCATCTTGTCTCTTGGATACCTAGGATATCCAGCCTCCTCCATACCATCCTGTCATCCACTTCCAAACTCCATCCCATCAGTGAGACTACATTGGGAGTAACAATTCTTAGTTCATGTCTGGCAAGATGATTGGTGGGAGGAAATTTGACACCATAATTTGTGCTAGCATGTCTGGCTGAAGTTTTCAATTTCAGATTAACCTGTGGATTACACGCCAGCATGACTAGCTATGAAGTTCTTACATGTTGAACCTGTACAGAATGTTTTAAAGACAAACAGTGTTCCTTTACATTTCTAACTGCACATATTTGTGAAGAGTCTAATTGCAGACTGTCTCAGAATTAGATGATCTGCAGAAAATATCATCAGAATGCTGAAAGTTGCCATGCGTCACCATCAGAGGATGAAAGACAGGAAGGAACGATAGTAAACAGCTGTTGGTTGATTTTCAAAATATGAAATGAAAAATAGAAGTGGAACAATTGTGACAGTTAAGTTAGTCTATAAAAAGCCTGCTGAAGACAGCTGAAGTTAGTACTCAGTTGCCAGCTGTACTGTGCAGTGGACACCCACAAGGACTCACAAAGAACTGTAAGCCTGCCTTTGCTCTGTTGTAATAACACTATCCTTGATCTAAACTAAGTTATTTAGTCAGACAGGACAATTATAACTAATCAAAGAGTTTTTCTAAATGCTGGAGTATTAAATATTTTTATTAACTTACATCGTGTCTGACCATCAGTGTTTTCTTTAGTGATTTGAGAGTGCTTACACCTGCTTTGATAACTTCCAGGGCCACTCAAAGTCTGTCTGCTTTAGGTCATTTGCTATCTTTTGTTTTAATATCCAATTTTCATAATTGGACACCTCTTTAAAAGACCATGTAGGCTTTCTGATTGGTGGCAGTATGTTACTGTATTATTTTGGGGAAGGGGCATAGCTGGAAATCTATGTCAGGCTTTCCCAGAAGTGTTTGGATGTGTGAGATTTAATTTATTTAAGTGGGACTGTATCAGAGGTCTTAAACTGGGACACATTACTCTGAAGTGTAAAATAAGGAGTTACATTAAGAGTGGACAGAAGTATACAGTCCAGTCCCAGGTTATAGAGAGTGTTCTTGTCGTGCTCTTAGGGGAAATTGAAATATTACTCCTGTTTAAGTAACAGTCTCACAGTGAAGTTAGTAGTAAGGATTGAAGCTCCTTAGTTACCGACCCAGGAGAGTGGGGAATGTCACATTACTGTTGGCAGCCCAGTGTGATATTATCCAGATTCCACAACTGGTGTTACATCCAGCTTCCGCTCAACAAAGCTATCCCAGGTAACCCAAGCTGGGCAACTGGACACCGTCCAGACAGTAGCTTATTGACCCAGGACTGCTGGGCTTTATGGCAGGCATACACTGGCCAAAAGGGGCACATACACCCCTCCCACCATTAGCTTGGGTCCCTGGTGCAGATTGAAGTAGGCCGGATCCTCAACTTACTTATCACCGATAATTACCCATGCCCATTAAGCGACATTAGTCAACATGACCAAATTACCTACAGCCATAATTTACACCGAGTGGCTAGCCCTGCCACAGCACGTAGTCTGTGATCTGTATTCTGCTATCCTGAGACTGCAGATGGCCAAAGAGGTTGGTCTGTACCACTCCTTCCCCTATAAGGCACCATGTAGAGTCTGTGCTGCTGCCCAAAACTCCACTCATTGGTGAGTTGAGATGGAAACACTCAACATGTTTTTCAAAGGTGGGAGTAGTCCACAGAGAAAGAGGGAGAACATGCAAACTGCAAACAAGCACTAGCCAGAGGTCAGGCTCAGTCCTTATGTATGGGAGGCCAAGACCTTAACCATTCTGCCAAACAGACTATGGTTATGTCAGAAGCCATGCTATGTGGGTGGGAGAATGCTGTTAGAGGTTAAGTATTTTATAAGTGAAGAGTTAATACATTTCTTGAGAATTCTGGACAGTGGAGACAGGATTGCTATGGACCAAGAATTTGAAAGTTCAGTGGAAGTTCCACCCTTATGAAGTGTCAAGATAAAGAACTTTGTCCATAGTTTTCTGCAACAGAGTGATTTGTCAAAATAGAAAATGGGTAGGCTATGGCATCTGTTGCAATTTTAAACATTCTGTAGTCAGATAAACTGGAGCTAGTGTGGTGAATTTTAAGTTAAAGAGGAGTTTCCCAATAGTGGAGGTGGGGATTGGTTTGAAAGTGAATATTTTTTATGAGAGCTCTTTGGTGGTGATGCAAAGTGCAGGTTACTGCATTTGTTTTAGTGCAATGATTAAACAGAATGAATGAAGTGGTAGTTAAACTAGTCAACAACAGTGTTGCTGGAGTCTATAATATAAGGGGTTGGTGTACTTATTTATATGACATGGAGAAGATTGTTCACAGATATCTAAAATTGCTTGGGGTTATATTTCTATTCTGACAAGTAGTAATATCTTTATCAGATCTAGTAGACTACTGTCTCCATTCCTAAGCTATCTAAAATACTGCAAGTTCTTCTCAGTTTTTATTTTCTGACCAAGCTTACCACAAGCCTTGTCTCCATTTTTCATGAGTTGTTTAGTATTGGGAGACAGCCATGGTGCACAATTTGTACACTCTTAGTTCTAAGTGGGGCATAAGTGATGAGATATTCAGAAAAACTGTATTAAAATCTAAGGCTACAATATCCAGTAATAGATTTTAAGTGCATCCCAATTAATAAGTGTTCAGATATTTTTAAAGTTCACCAATTGTGAGATTTCCAACTTGTTTAGAACAGTGTGTTTTAGGGGAGTGGCTTATCTGTCTGACTCCAAATATTGCAGATGGTCACTCATGGTGCTTGAAAGGAGTACCAAAGGCCGTAATAATGGAAAGGAAATAAGAATCAAGTCAAGTGTTGAATCTTTCACAGAAATTATATTAAGTCTCATTTGGAGAGGCGATATGCTGGTGTTGATAGGTTGTTATCCAGTCAATATTTAGATCATCCAGGGAAAACTGTTTTCTGTGGGACTTGACACAGCACAGAAAATATTCTGTAGTGGGAATACTGTTACCAGGGATATGTATGTGCCTAAAATGGCTAGGAATTGTAGTTATTGAGTTTCAGTGGTAAGATAAGTATTTCTACATTTTGAAATTGTGGAATATAGTAGGGGAAGGTGGTAATTCAAGTGTATTTTTATAAATTAAATTATAGCACCTCTGCCTGCTTTTTTGCTTGTTCTATATAGTCTATGCACATTGTGGCCAGGAGTTAGAAATTGTGCATCTTTTACATATATTTTAGCAGTGTCAGTGTAATTACTAAAATATCAGTGGGGAGTGCATGGCATGGAATTCTGGGAGTTTGTTGTTCATGCTTCTGATATAGTTGTAGTCCTGGAAGGTTTGTAATATGAGGGGATGCAGGTGGGATAGCTGGGGCAGAGAGCATATTTCTGGGTGGGGATAGATGAGTTGGCACAGGGTTGTGATGGATGTCAGCACAAAGCTTTAGTGACAGAAGGATAAGGTAAAGTGAGTTTAACCATTTGTGTCCGATTTTTTTTATTTTTTTTTTTTAAATTGTTGAAATTTAGTCTCAGAGCTATGGGATTCATTTGAAAGTAAGAGCGTTTAAAGACCTGAATGTATGTATGTATACAATCCAGTAACTTTGTAGGAGGAGCATAACGACTTGTTGCTGACAAAGTCAGGAAAGGTGGCATGCTGTTAAGTGTCACAGGTGAGTTGATGGTGGTATGATGTGAGGTGTGCTGACAGATCAAGTCTTGTGATCTGAAAAGGAAACTGATGAGACGAAAAGCTGCAGTCATGTTGTGTAGGTATTTATACCCTCTTTATTAATTTCTTTTTCTGCAACTGTGTATAGAAAATATTTTGTCTCTCTCTTGTCCATGACAGCTGCACTTTAGAATTTCTAACATATCCTCCCTACCCTTCCAGCTGCCCGCCTTGTCCCTCACAATTGCTCTCTACAGAGCTTAGTATGTTCGCCACCATGCAGGCATGTAGTGAGATCTTAACATCCAATGTTACAAGCCTCAATCATCTGTCCTTTTGGTGACTTGCACCTGGGCTACACTAGCTCTTCCTCCATTTCATATGAACTCCTTAAACATCTGCTTTACCTTTTTCAAAAATCTGTTTCTGGTATCCCCCAGAATACCTGTCCTGGATAAATAAATTGTAAAAGTATAAACATATGTAGTATATAAATTCTTTGATAGATATCCATTTTCATTGTTCCCCACTTTTGAAGTTACTCCCCAACATTATTGTATAGTGTAATAGTAAGTTTTCTACGGTGTCCTGAAATCATATGCCAAGGTATCCAATTTCTTTTTTCCATATTTTCTACTCCTTCCCCTCACTTCGTGTCTCCCACTTGCATGTTGACTGCTGCTGTTTAGGTCTTTGTTTTCTATGTCTTATATCCTGATTTTAATCCAAACAGTCTCAAAATATCCTATGATGGCTAAGTATATTATCTGCATACGAGTAGATGATCTTCCATTTTACCTTCCAATTGTAATCCTTTATTTCTGACTTGCTTATTGTCCGTGCCAGTGGCCTGAGGTACACTACAAACAGCGATGGCAAAACAGGACACCTTTGTCTTGTTCCTCACTCTATTCATATTCTTCCTGAAAGTCTTGCTCTTATTCTCACCTTGGTTGTCCAACCTGTACAACATGTCCTAATCACCTCAATCCATTCTTTTGCTAACCTCCACTTCTCTCTGATCTCAATAATTCCATTCCACTCTACTTAAAGCTCTCTGAATTCAATGACACTAGAGAGAGTTCTTCTCTTTTTTCTTGTGCATTTTACAGCATCAGTAGTGTCCTAATCAGGTTATCTACTCTCTCTCTCCCCCCATCTCCCCAATGAACTTTGTCTGGTCTCAGTGTATCCTTTTAGGCAGTTTTCTGTCCAGTCTGTCTCCTAAAACTTGCATAAAGCATTTATAATCATGGCTTAATATTGATATAGATCTGTATAAAGATGGAGACAGCTGATCCTTCTCCTGCTTATGTATTACTGGTATTACCGTCTCCTTCCCATGATTCTCTGGTTTGTGGTCTTTCAGTGTTTTACTACAACTGCCCATCTTTCTTCTCTCTTCCTTCCATGCCATCCCATATCCCTATTTCTTCTTTTTCTATATGGTGCATCAGTCCTCTTATCTAATTCATCCATCTCCCTTAGGGTTCCCACTTTCCCATGTCCATTTTTCTCTCCTGTAAATGTTTTTCTTCTGCAAATAGGTCTTTGTAATATTCCCTAAGCCCCTATAAAATCTCTCCCAGCATCTGCCCTACCTGTCTTCCCCTATCTGAACAGATCTTAAATCCTCTTTCTGTCTCTTGCTGCCTGAACCTTTCTGCCAACATTTGGTTGCCCTTGGGTTAGTGCTGAAGTCTAATCACTCTAATACCACTTCTTTCTCTTTTAGTCTATCCTCCCATCTGTAAATTATCTGTTGTATTTTTCTGTTCCTTCATGTCTCCCCCTTCTCCTCCTCCTGAAACTGCAGTAGCACATCTGTAATTTTCCTTGTACTTATCCTTCTAAACACTTGCTTCTCTTTCAATTGATTTTTACAACTCTTCCTTAATTTGCTGTTTCTTCCTTTACCAATTTTCACAGTCTCCTCTTTTTCATCTCATACTATCTTCCTAACTACTTAAAACAGCAAATCCTTTTTCTCTTTCCTTTCCAAAAGATGTGCCAAAACTCTCAAACTCAATTTCTTTCTTACGCTGGATCTACAAACGTATCACTGCACGTTTTGTCAACAATATGGGTTCCAATTCCACTGTCTTTACAACTTGTTTATGCTCTAAAGTAATGTATCCTCTGTCAACTCTGGGCATGACTTGTGTCTATGACAATGGTATGCATTTGCTTTCCATGTGTCCAACCAACCCACCATTTCCAATAACAGTGTTAGAAAACAGCCTTCTTTTGTCAGCCTCCTGTTTCTTGATCATCTGCCCACTTCTTCTGTATTTTTATTCTGCTAAAGAAATTCACATCCCTTCCTGAATCTAGGTTTTTCCTCAATGCTTTTACTTACATTTGTGGTGGTATGTAAATTCCAACTATTATCATTTTACTCCCTTTTATTCTTCCTTTAATTCTACCATATATTCCTTTTACATTTTCCAATCTTCCTTTTATCACCAATGCCCTCTCACACTAAAAATGTTGTGCCTCACTGTTCCCTCTTTCCTCATGAATGACTATCCACCAAGTACTAACCTCCTTCTCTTAGTTTTTTTTTTCTGTGTTGTTCTTGTGAGAAGTGTTTTTCTTCAATGCTAAAATCCATGATTTAGTTCTCTTTAAAATCCCCTAACACACTCTCTTGGTTCTACATCCTAGCCCATTTATGTTCCATGACGTAACCAATTACTGTGTCACTCATTCTTGCTGTCAAGTTCTCTCACCTTTTCTATAGTCCATCTCTTCCTCTTTTCTTTCTCTTTTTCCACTCCTATTCAGTTTTTGTCTTTTCTCAAATGTTAATCAGTCTTGTAATTTTACTACCTCAGGAGCCTCTCTCTCATTCTCTTTCCCCCCTATTTATTCTTTGTACCCCTTATAACTACAACACCAAAGTATTGCATGTTACTTTGTTTTTGGTATACGAATAACTACAGACATATTTAGTGTTCATTTCCATCTCCAAAGTTACCATTTCTTTGTTTGATGCAGCTAGCCTCCTTACCCTTCCAGCTGTCATTACTATGGCAGTGCACCTTGCTGCTGTTGGGGTTGTCTACTGCCAATTACTGAACCTAGTCTGCTGCTTGATTTATTCCTCCTCCATTCTCCAATCTACTGCATCCTTCACTTTTATTTTGGGTTTTTCTTTTATGCATTATATGATTCCTTCTTTTGTCTGCAGCTTTATCAATCACTCACCTTGCAACCTTTCACCTCCCAATACAATAACTCACTGTTCTCCTCTACTTCTTCTGTTCTAAATCTCTTCTTGATTATGGGTGTCCCTCACATACTCACTGTCATTTTTAATAGTGGTAGTCCCCTGGTCAGTCTTCCTTCCCTTAGTTCTTTCCTTTAACCACCCTTATGATTCTGTCTCTCTAGCTTTATTAAAATATTTGTTATCTCTCTCTATTCTTCAGAGCCCTACATTTTATTTGCCCTTCCTTCACTCCTTCATTCTTTCTTATTGGCAATCTGTCTTTTACTACTGTCCTCTACCTTCCAGGCCTGGAAGGTGCTTTCTAAATTAAGCTGCACCTTCCTGACCTTGTGTGTTTTTTAGAATCTAGTTTTCATTCACCTGCCTGCTCTTTTTCTTACTGAAGCATTATCCCCACTTGGGTTCCCCACTCCTCCTACTTCCTTCACTATTTTAGTGGATTCTTTGATTAATTTATCTTATTTCAATTTTGATTCTCGTGTTCAACTCATCTGTGTCTCTCCTCCATCTCTGATATTATGCCTCTGTTTTGGGAAGAGAAACTCAATATTAACTTTCTATTCTTGTGTCTTAATTCCTCCATGTCTTCTCATCTTTCACTCCCTTCTACATTAAATTGTTTTTTCTTGTCAGCCCATATCTCAATCTCTGATGCAGAAGGTACAGTAACACCACTCCTTCCTGTTTTCCTATTGGCCCTGAGTTGGTACTCCTCCTGTTTAATCAAATGTTCCTTACTGCTAATCCTGCACTTGCTAAATTAAGTTATTTTAAGAGCATTACCTCCCCCTCCCTTAGTTTTCTGCTCTTTCTGTTCTGTTTTTCTAATGTGTGTTTTGCTCAATCCCTGTGCATACTCTGCCACTACCAGAACTTGAGTGCAGTGTTTCTTGTGCCTTCTCTCGGTCTCCTCAGATAATTATATATACAATCCTGCTCTACTGATTACACAATTTCCCTTTATTTTCCTATGAAAATCACAATCATGCTACTTCAGGAATGGACAGTCTCTCAGAATTTTCAGTTCATTTGAAGAAAGAAAGAACCAGTCTTAAATACTATACTATTCTCTGCATGGGTAATCCCCAAAAGTGGATTCTTTGCCCAAAAAGTTTTAATTTTCTTTACTTATGACAGATATAGACAAACAATATTAAAATTCAAAGCAAGTACACAAAGCAAAACAGAAAAAATTAAAGAACAGATACAGAAAAGAGAATCTTGTCACGAGTAGTAGGAAAAAATAAACACAAGAGCGAGAAATACATTGTTAACATCTTGAACATAATTAAAGCCCCCCCCCCCCAAAAAAAATATATATATACCCTGGGGAATGTATGGCACAGAAACTCAGTTCAATCTTCAAAAATAATTATTCTATCTTTTAAAAGGTTTTTTAGAGAACAGAAAAAAAAAGAATGACAGATGTACTTTAAATAACCACAAGAAATAAAGTTGCAGACTTCAGCACAGACTGATACACCCAGAGTAAATATATAAATGACTTTAAGCATATCTGACGTCACACCACGTTATAAATCTAGTGAATGCAGTACACACTAAATCAACAACACTTTTTAATCTAGTGCTAGCAAACACTCTCCTCAAGAAAAGACTGAGCCATTAGCAGTATGATCTCCATTTAAAGCAATTTTAAACAAACAGTTATTTCCACTCTGGGGCTGTTTAAGGTCTGTTTCCCAGTGATTCACAGTGCAACCAGCCATGAAACCAGTTAAAGGTCTTTAACACAAAGCAAATTCTGATGCCAATAAAAACATTCTTCTTAAAGGGTCTAAATTTACAGACTGAAATCATTGTGAAGACAAGAAAATGTTAAGTAATATATGCTAATTACAACATATTGTAAGGAACATCTGGAGAACATTGATAGATGTAGTAAGAGTAAAGAGTTTCAGGAATAGAATTAAGGAAACATTTACTCCATTAAAGTATTTACTCTAAAGCAATCTTAAGCAACGTACAGTTTAAACAATGAATCTCAGCCATATGATGTTGTATTTTGAAGACTGTGATCCTCCTGCTCATCATGAAAAGCCTTGGTAGATAAAACAACTCTGGCAAAGTCCATTTAAAATCAGACCAGCATACTGTCTGACTTAAAGAGGCTAGGCAGAAAAGAGGCTTAATGAAAATCCTGAACTCCACCTTACAGACTCCATTCTACAGTCTCTCCACATTATTTTAATTCTTAGCAAAGAGAACATCAGCAGATAGGCTGTCCTTACATACCATTTGCTCACCTAAACTGACAAGTAATCGGACCTTGTGGTGGAACCAAGCCAGCAACTTCTTGGCCAGTACAATTACACCAGCACTTAAGCTCCTGCCTTCTCCCATAATGCACCCATGCCCTGTCAGCCCCTTAGATCTTGTTTTCCACCTTTTGCTACAGACATGATCCTCCAGCATACTTCAGAAAATGTGACAGAAAAGTTGTATTTTTCATCCTCCTTGCAAACATTTAGTCAGAATTCTACTTATTTTATTTTGCCTACATATTTTCATTCTTTAATGCAAATCTTTTAGCTATCCTCCCTTGTTCCCAAGTAGGCCAAGGCCTAAACTTTCTTTGTGCAGCAATAGTTATGTATTGGTAGACAAACTTTTACTTTACTGTAAATTACGGACTTTCATTACTGGGCATTATATTGTAAGGGTTGGCCAAGTTTTCCCTCTCTGGTTACAGCACCATTGTTGTTCTTGACTTGGCTTTGTCTGTACTTTTATTATTATGGAACAGGCATCCGCTTTAAAAAGTCAGCCAAGTGCATACACAAGACTGTCCCAGGAAACACAATCTCTATGCAGTGTGCCAGAATCAAGATGCCTACATGTCTCAAGTGAAACTGCAAGGATGCTGGACCTCATTCATTACTTGAATTATGCAGTAATTTAATTTTAAAGGGGCTTTTCCCTTTAGGCTCTGGGGATTGGCTAGATAAAAAAAATGACAAGGACAAAGAGAAAGAAAGAGAAATGGAGAAAGAGTGAGAGAAAGAGAAAAAGAAAAACAAGGAAGATTCTCCTTTGACAATTAACACTAAGGTACCAAAGCCTTCTGCCTTCCAGTCTTGCCTCTGATCCACTCAAAGCAATCTGCTTCCAAGTCATCAGTTCTAGTACCCACTTCTACTGAACCAAATGGAATTTCCAATAGGTCAGTGAAGAGGAAAACCTCCAGTTGCTGATGTTCAGAGAGGGAACCCTAGGTTTCCTGGCAACTGGCATTTAATAACATAGTTATTAAAAACACTCTAAGCATAATACACTCAATAAATATAACTAGGTTAATAAATATAAGTTAATAAATATGACTATAACTAATAACATTTCATTCTTATTTTATTTCTTTTTGCTTTTTTACCAAAATAAGTTTTATATTTGCCATACTATTATTACCTGGTTTACTATCTGCTCTCAACCTTACTATCCATTCATATTCTCTAGTTTCTAAAATATTATTCAAAACACCACCCCTCGTACTCATACCTCCTCTAGCCATCACTCTGAATTTTAATGTCCTGGTTCATTATCTGTTATGCGACTACTTAATGCATTCGTATTTACACTTCTCCTAATATCAGAATTATGCTTAATGAGTGTTTTTAATAACTCTGTGATTTTTGAACAACTCTGTGACTTTAACTTTTACATGAACTTGTATATATAAAAAAGAGGGGGGTACATGGGTTTGATAGGTTAGCTGGCTGACGTGATTAATTGATGCTCTTATTTAAAATGGATGTACCAATTGATTTTATAATGCACTGAGGAAGGGTGATAACCCAAAAGCTTTGCAGAATAAACTTTTCGCTCCTGACGTGGTTTTTCTTGCTGAATAGGTTTTCAAATATGCCCCCTCTACTTCCTGGGAGGTCCATCCCACCGAATAAATGATTGTCATGGTGGTGGAGACCATATGGCAGGAATGTAATGTTGACATCTTATGCCTCAAAGCTTCACAGTTCATCCTCCTAATAATGAGTCCAGGATGATGGACCAATGAAAAACATGCCTACACTTCAGAAACTTTTTCTTTCAGGCATTAAACTGTATAACACAAACAATGAGCCTCCAAAAAACCTGTCAAAGTGAGCACCTGATTCTTTGTGAAGTCCTCCATGTCCAAACACCAGGAAACAACTTACCACCTTCTCCACAAGGCTGCTCCACTACCTACTGGATGCACCTGTTAAAGCAGTGGGCATTGCTGTGTATCAATATACCTGGCTGCATCTCTGTGACTTTGTGGACAACTTTAAGACATCCCTTGCATATGTCACTTATGATGGGACCTCACTGTTTGGTCCCAAAGACAAAGAGAAGATGCTACAAACAAACACAAAGGGAAGAACTTACTTGCCATTAAAGTCCACTTTGAGACCAGAGTTAATTTTCCAAGAACCAGAAGGGTACCAAGGCACTCTAGCTTAAAATGTTTTCATGTCACTCGCCCTTTCAGTTCCTTTTCAGACAGGGATCCCCCAATGACAGAGGGGACCCTTCAACAGACAAAGCCCCAGGAGAGAGAGGTTGCGGAATCAGGGCTTTAGGGAGCATTCCTTCAGGAAGCCACCTCAACATCCCCGAAGGCTTGCCTAACTGCTCCACTCTGTAGGCAATCAGGGTTGATTGTCTCTTCACCTGGAATCATAGCAGACAGTCACACACGACAATTTTGTGAAAAGTATCACATCCAGAGACTACACAGTTCCATTTATGGCAACTCCCAAATAGTAGTCTCTGCCTCTTCAAGATATACCAACCCAACAAGACAGCAGCAGCTCACATGATTTCCCACCTCCTTCAGGTGACCTCACCTCTAGCCTTTTTGGTTCTGCAGTTATTAGATATCATGGCAGCCTCTATCACCCTTGTGCTTCATGACAGCTTTCAAATGACAGTATTACAGTGGACCTTCAGCATCCAATGTCCGCAGCAAATACACCATCTCGATCCTCATGAATATATCTGCTGTAGTGGATATAGTTGCCCTCAGTACCAATAGGACAACCATACACACTTTCACTCCCATCTGCTGAAGTAACTGTGGGCACCTCCTCTCTGGGATGAGGGACGGGGTCTTTGAAGGGGACATGTTCCCAACAGGAAGCATATATTCACATCAATGTGCTGGAGTTGATGGCAGTCCTCCTACCACTGCAGGCTCTACAGGACATCCTTCCCCAGGGTCATTCAGATCCTCTCAGTGTCTCAGAGAGATGCAACTAGAAATACCTACAACAGTAAATGTAAAAGATTTTCTCTAGGAGCAGTATATCAAGGTCTAGATAAACCCCCTTCTCACCTCCTCTAAATTTCAATCCTTCAGTTTCTAGAAACCTTGCTTGACATTGGTTCTAGTTACTCCAAGACTAAGGTTAAGCTGGCAAGTATATCTAATTTTGACCTGGTAAGTGCATCTAGTTTTCACCAATTCAATTCCACATAGTTAATCTCCCCAAAAGTTTGCAAAATCTTCCTAAAAAGGACTTTTTCTTCCGCAACACCCTCATTAAGGATTTCTCTCCACCATGGGATCTGAATATGTTGGAGAATCTTAACACAGAGCCCTCTGAACAGGTATCTTCTTGCAGTTTAAAATACCTCTCCTGGAAAACCATACTCCTAGTCACATTACTTCAGCTAGGAGAATTTCAGAATGACATGCTCTGTCTAGCACACCCCCATGTTTATTCAACCCTTACATTTTGCCTAAGGTCACCTCTGAGTCAGCCTTGAACAAGAATATCCACCTTCCTGTACTTTTTCCTAATTATTCCAATAAGGAAAATTTTCTTCTTCACTCCCTGAATATTCATAGACCGCTCTGTTTTTCCTAATGGCATGCAAAAAACCTCTGCAAGGACAATCAACTCTACTGAGACAGACTCTAAGGTTTAAAATATTACTCTGCCCACATGACTTTCCGCCTGCATTACTTACATCTATTCCATCATCAGCAAAACCCTTTTGTCAAAGCCTAAGACCCATTCTACAAGATCCATTGCAACTTCCATGGCCTTCTTCAAAAAGTCTTCTATGGATGACATTTTTATTCTGCAGCAATATGGTCACTAACACATTTATCAAGCACTACAAGCTAGGCATATCTATCCAGATCTTCGTTTGGTTTCACCATTCTAAAAGGTCTCCCGTCATAATGCCACACAGCAGAACATGGTAAAGAGGATCCCCCCAATCAACATGGAAGGAGGGGTTAAAGTAAGACATGATGTTATGTACTTACCATTACACTGCAGCTTCATTTTTTTTGTATACAAGAAACATCTTTACTGAACTGTTACTTATGACAAAGGCAATCATACAGTTATATAAATGAAAACAAACTATGTTGACATATGACATTTTCGGTTGCAAACATACATCATATATTATCTTCTAGTCATTGTCATTCAAACATTACATAGTTCATTCAATCCCTGCCCTCCCTTAAATCTCATTCCTCTTCCAAAACGTTATTCTGCATATAGTGCTCTCATAATCCCCATTTTTTCTATGTAATTTGCTCCTACCCTTTCCTAAAGATCCTAATTCCAGTTCTTTTATCTCCGTTACTACACTGACTACTTTTAGTACAGTTAGTTTAGACTTATTTATCTCTTCTAGTAACTGCTTTTTTGGCATACACCAGACAAACTCAGCAAGGCCTTACTGTGTCTAGGCAATTCAGTTTCTGTATCACAGCTCAAAACCAAATTTCGTCAGTTACACCAATATGCTCTCCCAGTACATCTGACAGAGTAATCTGCAAGGAATTTTTAAGTCTGCCAACTCATTACACTCCAAAAAATATGTTCCCAATTACCTCTTTCTTCCTTATCACACCTCCCAACATTTGCAATCTACTAGAGGAAAATTTATTTGGTGTCTACTTGGGGTATAAAAATACCTATGCAAACACATCCAAGCAAAGATCCTAAATCTTCTAAACTTTGTTGCATATTTGGGAGTCATACATGTATCCTCCCATTATTTCTTAGTGAATTGCTTATCTGGTCTCTCTTCCCAATCCTACACTGCATCTTCGGATCCTACTCCATCTACCTCAAAATCCTACAATTCCTCTCACCTCCAAACAGTCATTATCTAGCTGGCATACCTAAGCCCGAAGCTTTTTACTTCACTGCTCACCTTGGATATCCTTTTATTAGCATGTGGTCTTCAGGAAACAAACTTGAGCAGAAGGGCTGACAGAGCAAAAGAATGGAGATGCTCAAGCACTGGACAGTGTGGTGGCAAAGAAGCTACCAGCTCAGATATAACACAATGGCAGATTACCCATCAGGTGAGGTGGATGGATTCAGTATTGTGGTAAATACACAACTTTTGATTATGTTGTGAAAAAGGTACACTAAGGAAAAAAACATTCCTTTGAGTAAATGTTCACAGCAGGACTGAAAAGCAAATTTCTGTCCTTTTATTTTTTTTTGTAATGTCTAACTGGTTACCCAGAGGCTTTTCTGCAAATAATTTAGACTTCCTTGCTTTGGATGACTTCACTATTTGGGACAATTAGGAATGCACTGCACTTACTATGGAGTTCCTCAACTTCGCATTTACTGCTCAGTCTGCTACTTACATTTGAAGCCACTGACTGGAATTGATCTTCCATCTTCATCTGCTTACCTTAAGTCTCACGGTACAGCCACTCCATGTGGACCATTTCCTGGCTCAATCAAGCTGGGCCTTACAACAGATTTGCCACTTGATCTTGAACTAGCCTGTTGCAGGGACTTAAACAAAACTGTGTCACAGTGATAGCCTATATGAATGAACTCGTAATGGACGTCAGTGTGAAAAGCCAGATTCAATAGCGGAGATCTACAACAGTGCTCTCTATTCACCCAGGTACAACTAGTGCCTCTTTTGTTACCAAACCACAGTGCCTCTTCTGGTACTAATCCATGGTTTCATGCAAGTTTCAGTAGACAAGGAAGCAGAATTCACCTGACTTGAAGGCAGACTTAGACTTGATTACCATTAAATGACTTTCCACTGAGAAAACCTCATAAACAAAAGCAAAATTTATATCTTGTGAATTCATACCATTCATTTTTTTTTTTTCTTGAGTGGCTGACAGGTTGAGTACCACAGCCCTGCTTATCTCAATGCTTTTAGAAGTCTTTTTCATCCTTACAGTGCAAGGAAACTCAATGTTTTACTCCTTCTCCTAGACTCATTTGCTCCAGGTTTTGAAGTGTTAACTGGCGATTACTTAAAATTTTTTTTAAGGCTGAGCATTTCTAAATCTATTATAAAGATGACATGGAAGAAAGTTTCAACCTCACAACCCACCCACTGTGGCTTGAAAATAGAATAAACCAGGGAAGTCTAAACCAGTCTTAACTGTCTACATCATGATTTACTGAACTGTGCAGTCCTTCCCAAGGACTCCACACTCTTCAGTGAATTTTAGAGAAGCATTAATGACCCGTTATTATTAAAACGAAACTTCTCTGCATCCATCTTGTATGCCTAACACAATGCCTAACCTATCAGCAAGATCAAAAAAATTAGTTTTATGTATGAAATGTTATCTTTCATAATGTCCTTGAACCACCATTGTCATTTCATTTTTTTCTTCTATTCTCTATTGACCATCTAATCCCCCTTCTCCATGAAACTAATTTTGCTCTAATTTTCCTCAGTGTGTCTAAAGGCAGAAGAATCATGACAATCATCCTGCAAGGAATTTGGGGGGTATGATCTACAGCTCCATTTCTTCTCACAGCACATTAGTGTGCACAGCCCATACAACTGCCCAGGGAAGTGTATGCTACCACACGCACCTCTAATCCCTGCTACAGAAAAACATGCTGCTGGATGGGTGTACATGTCATTATGTAATAATGCCACCTGCTGCTGACAGAAGTACAATGCGTTAAGACAGCTTTCCCTCCCAGAAGGTTGGGTCTGCAGTGGCCACTCACTTCCATATCCCTGGCCAGATGCTCCAACATCAGTAGACAACAATTACATTCAGTCTTGGTCCTCCTTGATGATCTAACACAGGATACCATGAATCATGACATGGCATCCTCAACAGCTGTGTGTATACCTGCTATAGTCTCACTGCTGGTGAGCTGCCTCTCAGTGGGTTGTGTCAGACATTAAATCACTTGACAGCTATATGCAGGCTTTCATAATAGTCAAGTCTAGCTCCAGTAATGATCATGGCAAATAAGAAGTTATGTACCTACCATAACGTTCCATGTTAGTTGTCTTCTTCTCGCCTTCTTTCTTGCTGGATGGGTTCGGAGCCCCAATACTAAAGCTCGAGAGCTAATTCCACCGGCTCGAGGCTCCCCTATATCCCACAATGCTAGGTGGTAACTACTCAGATCTCGTTTGATAGCTATACCAAGCAACCCTAGTCTCCATAGAATGGAGAAGGGAAACCCACCTCAAAACAACCTGCGTGAAAGGTATCGCAGACCTAAGAAAGGAGAAAAAGAGGTGGAAGAACGTGTGGGAATGACGACTTCCAGAGGAAGAACACAAACTGAATTCCTGTCGGTCTGTCCAGGCTTGGGGGAAGGAGGGTGGAACGCAAGAAAGAAGGCGAGAAGAAGACAACTAACATGGAACGTTATGGTAGGTACATAACTTCTTAATGTTAAGTTGTCTATCTCGCCTTCATTCTTGCTGGATGGGACCGTGTCCCTAGCACCTTATCCCTGGTGGCCTATCAGAACAGACTCTTGAGAACAGTGGAACCAAAGTTGGCACGGCTTCTGGAAACCATGTCCAATTTGTAATGTGAAATGAAGGTATGAGAAGAAGCCCAGGTGGCTGCTGCATAAATGGAATCCACTGGCAGCCTATCCTGAAAAGCTACGGATGTAGCTAATGCCCTAGTTGAATGAGCTCTAGGTCTTGAGGGTAGTTTTTGATGTCTGATCTCATAGATGAAGGTAATTCTAGAGGTGAGCCATCTAGAGAGGGATACTTTAGTAACAGGAAGGCCCAATTTCCCTTCCGCATACGACAGAAACAATTGATCAGATTTCCTGAATTGTTTAGTCCTAAGTAATATCTAAGTTGGCGATGAACATCCAAAAAATGTAGCTTTTGTTCCGACCTGTTTGAATAGTTAGGAAAAAAGACGGGGAGATCAATAATTTGGTTTAGGTTTACTTGAGAGGAAACTTTAGGTAAAAAGGATGGATTAGTACGGAGGGATACCCTATCTTTGTGAAACACTAAGTAAGGAGGACGACTGCACAGAGCATGGAGTTCAGATACCCTTCTCGCTGAAGTTATAGCTACCAGAAAAAGTGTCTTCCAAGAAAGCAACTTCAGAGAACATGAAGCCCGGTTCAAGGGGAAGGATTAAGGATGCCAGAACCAAGTTCAAATCCCATTGAGGCGGGGATCTTTGATTGGAGGTTTGAGAAGAAATACGCCTTAAAAGGCTTTACAGAGTTTGTGAGCCATGATGCTAGACTCCGAGACACCAACATGAAAATTAGATATGGCAGCCAATTGAACTCTAATGGTAGATGCAGATGATCCTAAATGAAAGAGTTCTGCTAGAAAGTCTAGAATAGACTGGATAGGTGCAGTAAAGGGATCTATGTTTTTTGATGTTGCCCAAAAAGAGAAGCGTTTCCATTTGCTACTATAAATCTTCCGGGTAGAAGATTTACGAGAGGCTATCAAGATATCTCGGACCGAGCGAGATATTGAGGGAAGCCTGGCTAAGGTTGGAATCGGAGAAACCACGCTGTGAGGTTTAGAGAAAGCAGAGATTGGTGCAGCTGACCCGATTGGTGGGTTAACAGATCTGGTACTGGGTCTAGATGCCAAGGCTGCTCCAAAAGGTAACGATGAAGAAACGGAAACCATATCTGTAGAGGCCAGTAAGGGGCAATGAGGATCATTGTCACTCTCAAAGCGATGGCTTTCTGAATTAGTTGAGATATCAGTGGAAAGGGGGGAAAGGCATATAGAAGTCCCCGGGGCCAATCATGGGCTAGAGCGTCTCTGGTGGGATGGCCTGGTAACGGGAAGAGAGTGAAGAAGTCGTGACACTTGCTGTTTTGGGGAGTAGCAAAAAGATCGCAGCAAGGCTGGCCCCATCTTAGGAATACTTCTTCTAGAACTGATTTCTTTAGAGACCACTCCTGGGGCATGAGAATTGCCCTGCTCAACTTGTCTGCAATAACGTTGGATTTCCCGGGAATGTGCGTTGCTATCAGAAAACGCTGAGAAGAGATCGCCCATTGCCATGAGTGCCTCTCGACATAAAGGGTATGATCTGGTTCCGCCTTGTTTGTTGATGTACCACACTACGGACATGTTGTCCGTCTGAATTGCAATAGTCCCAGTGGGAAGAGAGTCGTGAAGGGCTTGCAACGCTAAAAGCACTGCTGTCATCTCTAAGACGTTTATGTGCAAGTGGCACTCGAAAGGTTGCCACGTGCCTTGGACTGTCCTGCCCTGATAATGCCCCCCCCACCCAATCAGGGAGGCGTCTGTTGTCAACGTGGCGACTGGGGGGGGGGGGGGGAGTGAAGGGTCTTCCTCAAAGAACTTGAGGTGATGTGATCCACCAAGACAGTTGATTCTTGCATGATTGAGTTATCAATATGGTATGGGACATCGGGAGCTGTTGAAAGGACCATTGAGTAAACAGCATCCATTGGAGGATCCTCATGTGGAAGCGAGCTAAGGGGAGAAGGGGAATAGCTGCTGCCATGAGTCCTAACACCTTCAAAACTAGTCTGGCTTTGACTTTGTTGCATTGTAAGAGAAGGGAAACTTGTTTTCGAATGTCTGACACTCTCTGCTCTGTGAGTCTGGCTGAAAGATTGAGTGTGTCTACGGTGGCGCCTATAAAGGTAATAGATTGACAAGGCGACAAGGCAGATTTTTCAAAATTTATTGAAATGCCTAGAGCTTGGCAAGATTGGATGGTGAAGTCCCTGGATAGAAGCTGATATCTGGTGGTGGCGGTAAGGAGCCAGTCGTCTAAATATGGAAACACCTGGAATCCTTGACGTTCTCAAGTGAGCCGCAACCACTGCCATGCATTTGGTAAACACACGGGGGGCTGTAGTGAGACCAAAGGGCAGGGCCATGAACTGGTAGTGACTGGCTCCCAGCCTGAAGCGGAGATATCTCCTGGAGCGTCTGTTCATCTTGATGTGGTAGTACGCGTCCTGAAGATCTATCGAGCACATCCAATTGTCCTGACCCAAGAAGGGTAGAATGGACTGTAGCATGACCATCCGGAATTTTGTTTTCCTGACATACGTGTTTAAGTAGCTGAGATCCAGTATGGGTCTCCAGTCCCCTGTTTTCTTTGGTACCAAAAAGAATTTGGAGTAGATTCCGGATCCTTGCTGGTCTGCTGGGACTGATTGGATAGCTCTTTTTGATAGCAGCTTTGAAATTTTTAATGCTGCTTGTTCCCTTAGACTGGGTGGAACGTCTGGAAGGGATCCTTTGGGTTGGGATGGGATGTGAATAAAGGGAATTTTGTAACCCTCAGATATGATCGACTGTACCCATTTGTCTTGAGTAAGGGAATTTTGTAACCCTTGGATATGATCGACTGTACCCATTTGTCTTGAGTAAGGGAAAGCCAGGCTTTTGGGTACAGGGATAACCTTCCGCCGACTGCCTCCGAAGGTGGACAGCCGGGCAGCCCCTCAGGGATGCTGAAAGGGTTTATCAGAGAACATTTCTCTGCTACCCTGGTTTTGCGGACCTCCTCAGCCTCTAGGCCGGCGTCTATTATTTTTCCCCCCTCTGCCTCTAGAGGGGAATCGACCTTGTGCGTCAGATGAGACTCCCTGGGATTGTTTACGGAACCACATCTTTCCTCCCCTCTCACCTTTGGGATAGGGTCTAGAAGGGGTAGAAAAACGGACTCCTACGGCAGAGAGAGTCTTACCTTCTACCTCACACCTGGTCAATGTATCCTTCACCTGTGGACCAAACAAGGATGATCCATCAAAGGGAGAATTGGTGAAGGATGCCTTGAAAGGGTCCGCAAAGTTGCACAGCCGCATCCAGGCGTGACGTCGTAAGGCAACACCTGTGCCTGCGGCTCTACTCGCCCCATCCGCAGCATATGAGACGAGCCGCATGGAGGAGTTAACGATGGAATTCAGGGTTGCCAACTGGGAGTTCGTTCCGTCTTGGAACCCCTCAGCTGTAGGATCCTTTATCACTTCACCCATATCCTTGAGTAAATCTCTCTGGAGACGAGTGAAGTGGCATAAGTAGTTCAGCGACCGCATTGAAAAGGTCGCTGATGAGAACATCCGCTTGCCGTACCTGTCCATGGTCCTAGATTCCTTATTAGGAGGATCGGCTAACTCCTTCTTAGTGGCCGCAGCCACCACCATGGCATCAACGAGGATACCTTTGGATAAAAAATCTTTATCTCTAGGGGCAGTAATAAATTTAGATGGCCTCCTCGGGGTGGGTTCCACTGAATCAGGAGCCGTCCAGGCCTTCCTTGCCACCACTTCCATAAGGGGGTCAAAGGGAGGGGACACCCAGGAGGTAGAAGGGCGAGAGCCAAACGCCTCAAGATACACTGACTCATCCTCCGAAGGGTTAAGGGCTGGCCAGTTCCCCCTCTGTTTCAGGATCTCAAGGATGTCAGCAAAGGAGACATCCTCAGAGGGGGATCGAGGGGAACCTTCAGACTCCTCTAAGTCAGTGTCAGAGGTGACAGACTCAGGGGAGTCAATGTGCTTCCTCTTGCACTGCCTCTTCCTAGGGGGATCTCCTACCGGGTCAGGAGAGGCCTCGGAAGAGGAGGAAATTCCCAATGGGGAAACTTGAGGAGTTGGCTCTCTGCGGTCTAATGCAAGGGGGTGGGTAGAAATCACCGCAGGCACTGTAGATGGAGGGGCTAACGGAGCCGACTGTGGGGCAGACCCTGGTTCTAGCACGCTCTGCATGACCTCGAAGGCACCCCTATCAGGCAAGGCCGGAGGTCCCCGCTCCGAAGAGACAAGGACCCCCCCCCGGCACCGGCAGGGACGGCTTCGAAGCCGATGTCGGAGCTGAACTCACCAGCGCCAAAGCCCAAAGAGGGAGAGCGGGGTCGGACAAGGGTCCGATGCCACTCGCCCCCTCAGAGCTGACGAGGGAAGCTCGGCGCCGAGATCCCTCCAAAGAGGATATCGGAGCAGACGACGGAGCCAAAAGGGAAGGTATCGGATCAACGCACCGACAGTCATGGCTCCGACAAGCCCTGGCTCCGAACTCAAAGGAGTCGGAGGAGGAATATATTGGGGAACGGAAATAGCCACCGACTGCCGAGTCGGGCTATGCAGCATTTGGGCCAGTGCCTCGGACTTGAGAAGTCTACTCACTACCCTTTGCAAATCGTGGTCAGGTAGCCTGGAAGACCGTGAGGAATGTGTTCTATGGCTCCGTTCAGAAAGAAGAGGGGATCCTGGCGCCGAATGCACAGAGCCAATAGAGGGGGGTCTAGATCTCTTCCTAGAATGTTGCTCCGATAAGAGTATCGGAGCCAAATGAGTTTTATCAACCTCGGCTCCAGCCGGAGCCGAGGTAACAGTATGAGGCTTGGAAACATCGGCTCCGGCCGGAGCCGATGTCGAAGCAGACTTTACATTTCCAGAAGTCGACTCAGAAACCGGAGCCGACTGTTTGGAAATTTTAGAAGGCTTCCCCGACACAGACTGAGTCGGGGGGCCTTCAGGCTTTAATAAGCCACGCAAGATTAATTTATTCTTACGTTCCTGCAGGACTCTAGGGCTAAAACCATGGAAAACAGCACAAGAGTCCTGCAGGTGCAAAGGTCCCAGGCAATACACACAAGAAGTGTGACCGTCTGTCAGAGACATTTTCTGACAGCACGAGTCACACTTCTTGAAGCCTGAGACCTTCGATTCCTTAGACATAATAAAAGGTCCAAGAAAAACACACACACACAGGCCTTAATTAAAAATAAAATACCAGTCACACAAGGGGACTAGAAGGGGCCTAAGGCCTAAAACTAAAGGGAAATAAAAGAAGGAATTAAGGGCAACAAAGTTGTCGAACCAGGAAAAGGAGTATTTAAAACTAAAGGTTTTAGTGAAAAAAAAAAAAAAAGAGTACTAGGGGTCTAAGATTGAAAATTTTAGAATTAAATCTTTGACTAACCTGCCAGAGCCGGTAGAAAAGCACCTCGTCAGCTAAGCGGCAAACGAGATCTGGGTAGTTACCGCCTAGCATTGTGGGATATAGGGGAGCCTTGAGCCGGTGGAATTAGCTCTCGAGCTTTAGTATTGGCCGAGTCGGAGCCGAGGATCGGCTCCGAACCCATCCAGCAAGAATGAAGGCGAGATAGACAACTTAACATTATGTTCCTTTAAGTGATATAAAAACTACACACATTCATTATCACAACTATTTAGATGATATTCGGTTATACCTTTCCTTGTCTCAAGAACAACTGCCCGACTTTAATACCTTAGAAGACAGCCCATAGGTTAGCAGGTTGTGGATGGAATTAAGTCATTCTAGACTTAACCCAAACACTGAGATTATACTAGTGTATACCACAATGCATCCACTACATGTCACTTTCCTTTTAACCTTTATTTATTTATTTTTTTAGGTGAAAACAGACTGACTTTGTGTAATGTGTACAAAATCTGAGAAACAGTATACAACTCAGTCTCTCATAACACCTGGAAGTATTTCCAAGAATAAGTACTTAATTCCATCACCAAACCTTGGCACAGTAACTTAAGCCAAAGTATCTTTTTGTCTGGACTACTGCTAAGCCCTTTATTTAAAAGTGGAAATGGATGACTTGCAAACATATCAAGCCAGTCCTGTGCTCCATAATCAACACTGACTGCTTTACTACAGTGAAATACTAACTTTCATGTCCTGCCTGGTCCGAGTTACCTTGTAAGGGCTCTTGTCCCCCCTATGCCTGCACAAGGTGTGCTCTTGTCCCCCACCCCACCCCAGTGCTTCTACCAGGTAACTTAAGACTATCAAGTGAACAGCCATTGGTCCCTCCTAGGACGGTTTACCTACATGGCAACATCCCTTTAGACTCGACTACCCTCCTTTGTGTAAGCATAAGAAACAGTGGTTCTGCTTCAAAGATCGCTACATTTAAATAACCTCCTAAACATGAAAACAGTAAACGTACAATAATTCAAATGGCACCATGCAGATGGCTTGTCAACCTGCCTTATTTTACTGCTTTTACATTGTGTTATTTTTATACTTAAGCACCTTTACAAATTAAAGGGCTAAAAAAGTTGAACAATCTGCAATGGGTACAAGGTGCTACATGTTATAGAGAGTACACCACTATCTAGTGCAGCTTCCCAACACACGTGCGCACACACACACACCAAAGTAAAACAGTAACTTATTTGCCAATACATGAAGTATTGTTCTCTTAATTCTTTTGCTTTATATACAGAAGCACTGTATCTACATATTTCCCAGACTTTCCCTCAAAAGTGGTTCCTTTATCGAAGGCCAACATGCAGTGTGTGAGTACACAAAGTGGCTTAACAGGCAGCACACCTGCCCTTCACTCTGGAAGATTAGAAGACTATGGGTTCTATTAGCACAATAGGTTGTTGTTTGTCTTTTCAGCTTTTCCCGTTTAGGGGTCGCCACAGCGGAACTCCGGTCCGCTAATGACTGGCAGTCGATTTTTATGGTGCAGAGTTGCCAGCCCGACGCCCAACCTTCAGCGGAAGCACACCCTTTCATGCATGTCTTTCGGAGGCCACTCAACCGCGGGGAGGACATGCAGACTCCACACAGAAGGCACTCCAGCCGAGAATCGAACAGGAGAACCTTTTGCTGTGAGGCAACAACGCTACCACTGTACTAACTAGATTAATTTCCCACTACCTGTACTGCAGTACAGCATGAGAAGTGGTGTCCTTCTGATGAAAGTTTAAGCAAAGGTCACACCATAGGTTAATACCAGGCTACTGAGCCACAGGAGCACTTGTAACCTAGCCACATGACTAATTTATACCTAGTTATAACCTCTTTCACTGAGGGATTGAGGAGTCAGACACAGGGTGTGCTTATGACTGCCCATCTGCTCACCCAGGTTATGCTCAAAGAGAATCAGGGAGCTACTTTATACCCAAAGGAAGTCTGTTGCATTAAAAAGGGATTCACTGGGATATATACCTTTCTTGCCAGCAGGTCCTACTTGCATTTCAGTGGAAGTTAATATCTCGAGTGTGTTTAGTGTGTTATTAGTTTTGCAGATGTGGAGAATGTCACATAGGAAATCTATCATTCAAGGCTCTGTATGTTAGACTGATATCACCTCTTAAGAGTCTTAAAAAAAAAAAAAGAAGGCAAGAGAGAGAGCTCTTTAAGGCAGTCGGGGTAGCTCAAGGAAAACATAACCTTGACTGTCTTAGTGAGGAAATGTTGCAGTCTCCCAAGTCAAGTTATATGCTAAGACAGTACTTACCAAAACGGGTCACATACTCAATCATGGGCCTGACGAAGAAGTAGAGAGGGAAGACAACTTCCTTAGATCTGAAAGAAACACTGTTGGTGATTAGTGTGTCTATAGGATTTCCTAACGGTGAATACATACTAATCAAGTTATAGTTCATTGTCAATGAAAGCCTACAGATCCCTAATGACTGAATAAACTTTCAAATAGGTGTCACCTACATGGTAGGTAGATGCATGGGTGCCCAGTTCATCCCAAAGGTTACAATGATGCATTTAAGTTTAGATCGTAAATCAGGCACCTCTTATTGCTGCATGTTAATCCTTTCTGAAGAGTCTGGAAGTCATATGGGGAGTTAATGACAGCTCCAAATTTGCAGTCATCTGCAAACTCAAGTGGTCCTAGAACTGAACCACCGGTGACACTAACTACTGCTTATGAACTGTGTGTGCCTCCATCACTAATTGACTGGGTTCCTTCTGTTTGCCAATTTACATCCAGCAGATAACATAGGGAATTTGCTCATTAATAATGACAACATGTGGGATGGAATCTAAAGCCTTGGCCAGATCTAGGCAGCCACTGCGAGGTGATCTGCCAGAGTCTAATGCATCAGTGACAAGGTCAAAAGAGAGGTAGGAGGCAGAATTTGTCTTTGACAAACCCAAAACTGGCTTGAGTCTGGGGGGGTTCAAATGGCTATAAATAAGGAAATTATTATTCTGAACTGGTACACAGGATCTAAATTGCCAAGACAAAGTTAGGCCTTGGCTTCCAAAAAAGCAATTACAAGAACATGAAAATAGCCTAGTACACATCTGTGAACCTAACAACCACAAGGGCCTTTTTAAACCTAGCCATGCATACTAAAACTCTGACAAGTTCCGATGCCCTTGATAAGTTTAAGCAGTGGCTTTGGAGATGAACCATTTACAGGCTGCCTGTGTCCATTAGAGACACAGGTGTCAAACCAGGGATAAATTTCATGTTCACCATCCAAACTGTCCAGGGTACACTTGAATTGGGTTAGGGAGGAACTCTGCTTCACATGGATGGGGAGCCTGTTACAGACAAGGGGTAGTCTCTGGGATACATACCCATCTCTCCAGCAGGTAGGTCCTATTGATCTCATAAGCAAGGTTTTAAGTCTTCAAAATGGCTAATTCTGGTGCTGTTAGTTTTGCAGATATGCAGGAAGTCCATCGTAGTGGGGTCTAACAATGCCCGATATGCCAGGCATAAATCTCCACTCAACAGCCTGTAGGAGACGGAATACAAGGATACAGCTTTGAGGCAGTCTGCACAGGATTTGTTACTTATGCCTTGCATACTTTTCATGAGAAACCTCTGTGGACATCCCATTTGTTGGATGTGCCTGGTTGGATGTGCCTGGTTAAATATATACCAAACAGGGCACTGTACACAATGATAGGTCTGATAAAGGCTGAAAACAGAGGAACAATGACCTCCTTGGACCAAGATGCCACACCTCTGTTCATAAACTTCACACTATAGAATGATTTCCTCACTACTGCAGACACATGATGGCCAAAGGCTAGATTACTATATGTGTGTGTTCAAGTCCCTGGCTACTGGGCTAACTCTTAGGGATGTGCTGTCAATGACAGTTAGCAGGGGTAGACAACTTCCCCATGGATATTACTGTATATTTCTTGGCATTTAATTTTAGTCCATGGCTCTGATGCAAGTTATTGTCCATGTCGGCCCTTCCCGGAGAACATTTGGGCCAGTGGGAGATTCTAAGACCGCTTCTGATTTGCAATCATCTGCTAATTTAGCTAGCCAAAGGCCCTTGACCTCAGAGAAGTAAATGCCAAAAAGAAGCACTCCCAGGACAAATCCCTGATGGACTCTGCTTGTGACTGCCCTCTTTGTAGAGGTGGAATCCCCAATTCTAACTTCCTGGGTCCTGTCTGTGAGCTAGCTAGCTCTCCACGAGGTGACATGAAGGTTTATACCTAACCTCTTGAGTTTGTCAGCAATGCCCAAGTGGGGTATTGTGTCAAATGCCTTGGCCAGGTCAAGGGAGGCAGTGTGAACAGTTCTCCTTATCCATTGTTTTGGTGACTTTCTCAAAGAAATCCACCAAGTTAAGTAGGCATTACCCACCCTTGACGAAACCAAACCGGGTTGGGTCCAATGTTTGCAGGTTTTCGGTGTCATTACTGATAATTTCCGTGATAATTTTTTCTACGGCTTTGCATACGAGACTACTGAGATTTATTGGTCTGTAGTTTCCAGGATCTGTAGATAGCCCACCTTTGTGCAGAGTGATGACTGTTGCTGTTCTCCATTCATGAGGCACAAAGTCTGTTTGTAGGCTACAGCTAAACAGCAATTCCAGAGGGCCCGAAGTCTGTTTGTAGGCTACAGCTAAACAGCAATTCCAGAGGGCCCGACAGGTCATAATTCATGCTATTTAAAAAGCATCCTGGGATACTGTCTGGGAACACTGATGCAGAGCTCTTGGCTTTAGAGAGAGCATTGAGGACCTATCCCCTAGTGAAAGTAGAGGGAATTATATCTGATGGCATTTCCTGAGGGGATACTGAGATGAAGACAAGGGCAAAGGTCGAGGTGAACTTGTACACCAGTTGGTTTGCTTTATCTTCTGGCTTAGTAAAGGTGGTTCCATTAATAATAAGCTCTGCACACAATTGTGCATTGCCTTTGAGGCTGCAGACATAGCTAAAGAGTCCCTTGTGGTTGTCCTTGGCATGGGAGGCCAAATTTCCCTCATATTTGGCTTTATATCTGCTATGGTTTAGTGGTAAATCACTTTGTGTATGGAGTGCAGGGACCTGGGTTTGAGCCTTGCAGAGGCAGTTTATTTTGGTGTTGGGAGGGTGGCCTAATGGTTAAGGTGTTTGCCTTACAAACACAAGGTACAGGGTTTGAATCTCACAGGGGATAATTGGCTACGCTTAAAATGGCTTGCAAGGGCAGTTAGCCTAGTACTAATCTATTAACTAATATATGAACCTAAGGTAGAATGTATTTGTCCTCCGTGTTGTTTGCTTAGTTTGATGAGAGTGCTCTTATCCTGCTGGGTATTACACCTCCTGTCATGATTTACTTCTTTCTATTATACAGCCTGTTGTTGTAATTCCATCAGGGAAGCTTTTTTCAAGTTAGTTCTCTACTTCTTCCTGATGGGTACAGCTACCTCTATGCAGCTATTAACATGCTTGCACATGTTTTTTGTGAACAGTTCCATGTAGGCAGCAGTGTTCTCAGGGTTTACTGTGGCTTGACATTTTGCCAGGTTATCACTTAATAGTAGGAAGTTAGCCTTAGAGTAGTTTCTGAACATTCCAGGGTTTGCTGGGGTTACAAGTTTTACATTTACTTCAAAGGACACCATTTTGTCATCCGAATCAAAATCTAAGCCAACCATATTTGAAGTACTGAATGTTATAAAGATATAAAAATGGAAGAGGGACCTTTAGAAAAGGGAAGGAACAAATTACACAGAAAGAAAACAGAATTTATGGGAACAATAAATGCAGAATAATGTTCAGGACAGAAGTTTAAGGGGAAATCAGGAAGTGAACAACTCATGTAATATTGGACTTAAAGACAGTTGTTATAAAGAAAGGAAAAAAAAAAAGAAAATGTATAATGTGTGCAAATAGAAATAACATTAATGGAAAAGAAAACAAACAATATTAACATATGTATGCCTGTGTCTTAAGCGATAATTTAATAGAAGTGTTTAAAAAAATGACTTGGGTCAGGGGTTAAGACTGCCTAGATCCTTGTTAAGTTCCATAATGACTCATTCCATTGCTTTGCAGATAAGGCTTTTAAGTCTATAGTTTTTGGATCAGGAGTGGACCCCCTTCTAGAACGGGACAATTACCACAGTCCTCTATTTTCCTGGGATGGACTAAGTGCAGAGGCTAAGGATGGAAGAGGCTTACTTAGCAAGTCTAGTAGTGTGTTTGGTGTTGACAAGACTGCAGCTTGGCACATCATCAGGAGCTATGGAACTAGTCTTTTTTGGTTTGCAGGGAACATTCATGACTTGCTTTGGAGTTATGTGGGTATGCTAATAAGTTGGGGCAAAATCAGAGAGAGAGAGAGAGGGAGAGAGGGATAAAGTTAGAGCTGAATTTTTCTACTAATATGTTGGCTATGTCCTCGTGGAAATGGGTGTGTATTAGCTCTGAGTTTTGCAGGACATTATCACTAATGTTTCTGACATAGCAGATGAAGGCTCTGTAGTTGTCCTTAGCAGAGGTGTCAATTTTCGATTCATACTTACTTTAGGTGGATTTGATTTAGTTTGACTTCTTTGCTGATCTTTTTGAGTTCAGCTCTAGATGTTGGGTATGAAGTTTGCTTTTACAAGCTGCTACAAGGTTTTTTTATATTGTGTAGTTTGTTTGTATCAAAATCTACTATAGCAATTTCCTGAATTTGACAATGTATTTATGTTATACAGACAGATGCCTCAATACATGCTTTGATATGGGCAAAGAAATTATACACAAATGTAGCAGCATGCGAGACAGGGTCACGGAGGTGAAAAGGTTGCTTGAATTTCTTCAGGTCATTAGTTAGCTAGATAAGAGGAGAAGAGGTTACCCTCCTAGTGAGTTTTACTGAACTGTACTAAGATTTGACCAGTGACATGGTAAATGTAGATATCAAGCACATGGTAGCTATACTGATGAGAACCAGGTCCAATATTTTTGAACCCCTAGTTGGGACTTCAAACAGACTTTCGGAAACTGGCATTAATGAAGTCCAGAAATCTTTGTGCTTGCTTATTTGAGGTGGTATAGGTTTCCCAGTTAAAAGAGGGATAACTAAAGTCTCCCAAGAGAGCACTGTTCAGTTCGATAGGGAAGGATATCAGTTTGCATAGAAATAACTCATGGGCTGCAGGTGGCATGAAAGGGGCATGGTAGCTGACCATAATATAGTACAAAGTTCTATTTACCATGAAAAAATATGGAGGAGTTCAAGGTTATTGTCCTGGCTTAAAAGTTTGGAGTTGAGATGACTTCACAGAAATAGAGACACACCCTCCAGTAACACAGTTATTTTCTACTTAGGTCAAAGAGTTACAGGAAATGAAACCCTTAACTGTAGGTGTTATCACCGTTCTGAAACAATGTTTTCAGTAATTATGTAGGCATCTATATTGGACTGTTGATCATCTACCCCCAGAGGCAGACATACATAATGTCCTTTTTACAATGACACCAATAAGTAAGCTAATAATTGAGTGAATTCAGTTATTTGTTTGTATTGTGGCATCATTCTTGGGGATTTATTTATTTATTTTATTTTACTTTACATTTGTTTACTGGGAAGGTCAGTCTGGGTTAAGGACCCATTTTCAGCGGAGCCCCAGGGAGAAAAGGTCTAAAAAGAAATTTACAAATAACCATATTTAAAATAGTAGCATTCCAAGTAATTATAGTACTTTAACATAGGCAGAGAAAAAGTTACACCATATAGATTTCTAGCCTATACAAAACAATGGCATTATTTAGACCAGACCATAGAGCAGTAGTAACTTATCTAATACACATTGTGATTTCACATAGGGAGTAAAACATATTCCTTGTAGAGTATTACCAAATTTAAGGAGTAAAAAGATCATGCTTAGACTCAACAATGGTAAAGAGCAAGATATGCAAGAAAGTGAGAAAAGGGGGCAGGGAAGGACTTTTGGTGTCGATGATGGTAGGATACTGCTCAATTATAGTTTAGCACCAACTTCAGATGCATATTCTAAGAGCTCATTCATTTCACTCTTCTTATGATGCAGTTAGATAAGTATCAAGTCACTCCTGCATGAACAATGATAATGACAGATGCATACTTAGGCTGAAGGGACTTGAGAGTCCCAGGGACACTACAGATCTGGCAACTGAAAGATAGCCAACAGTCACTCTATCATTGCTCAGCCGATCGAGTGGTGCATCTGTGTGTCTGAGTATGGATTCACCTATGACTAAGATCTTACCAGACGTACTGTTTCGAACTTTGGCCTGCCAGCTTAGTGAACTTTTTTGTGTAGTTGTGTTTTCTGAAGTGACTGTGTATACTGCTTTCTTGTTACTGTAATGCTGAGTATCCTGCATGCCAACATTTCTGAAGGAGGCCTTTAAGGTTTAGGTAGGAACTTTTTAAGTACTTCAACATAAGAAGGTTTAGTTGTCTAGGATATGGTGGGCGTGGTTGTGTGAGGTTGGTATTGGAATTGACAGCATACCATTTATAATCTACAATCTTTGAAGAAGTTGGCCTTCAAGGTTAGTAAATACTTGTACTTTTACATATGGAATAGTTTACAGGAAGAGTCACGCAGATGTCAGCTCAAGGCAGTTCTTGTATCATCTCAATGTTACTAATGTAAGGCAAGGCATGGAAAGAGAAAGGGTCACTTTTTTAAAACTCATAATTACAATAGAACTTATACATACATATTTATTCATTCTTTAATATTTCTTGTCGTTATCAACCATTCAGTAAAAGAAAACCATTTCATAAACCTATCCCATTGTTTTTATCCCTTCCGCACTCTTTATTACTACCAACATATTATTTTCCATAACATTTAAATTTCATTATGTTGCGCAACTCATAACTGCCTTCCACAACATGTCATAACATGTATTCATGTACAAATAAACTATATACAACATCCATAACAATGCATACATGTAGAGGAAATCATTCAATATTTCTCTAATAAAGATTTCATTTTCTCTCAAGCAATTTGCTTGTCTGTCAAATTTTTTGTTCTCTGTTTTATATAGGAAATTTCAGTATCACAAACAAGTTTGTCTAAATAAACAAAAAGTACAGTTTTGTACCTACCATAAATGTTGATGTTCGAAGATCCACATTGCTGCAGTCCTTACACTTGGGTAGTCCGCTGTCCTCGGTCGGCCCGAATATCAAAGTATAAGGCTGACGTCGGTCAAGGCGCATTTGACTGACATCAGGACGTCAGGGTACAAATGCGCATGACCGACGTCATATCCTCAGTATTTTCTTGCCCCAGATGTCAGAAGACCCTAAAAATAAAGGTCAAAACCCAAAGACAACAACCAAACAACCAACCATCCTAACACTAAAAATATGTACAATATATACAATATATACAATATACCTCATATTGACAACCCAACCCACACAACCGCCTCAAACTACAGAGGGAAGGAGGGAGGGTAATTGGACTGCAGCAATGTGGATCTTGAACATCTACATTTATGGTAGGTACAAAACTGTACTATGTTCTTCATCTCACATTGCTGCAGTCCTTACACTTGGGTAGAATCCCAAAGCAGAGGTAAGGGAGGATGGCCAAACTATAATGAAGCAGGAGCTGCCAAAATGCCCTGCAAAACAGCAGTGGCAAAACCAGCCCTGGATTTAGAGTACAGTGGAAGGTGATAATGCCTAGAGAAAGTATGCACTGAACTCCAAGTAGCTGCCTCCAAAATATCCTTAGTTGCCACCCCCCCCAAAAAAGCTGTTGAAGTGGCAGTAGCCCTAGTGGAATGAGGCCTAATCCCAGCTGGAATCTCCTTGCCATGATGGGAATAACAGAAAGCAATGCAAAACCCAATCCACTTAGAAATAGTTTGTTTTGACACAGGCTTGCCCTGAGAACTCAAAGCAAAAGAAACAAATAACTGCTGAGACTGCCTGAACTCTTTAGTTCTGTCCAAATAATATCGCAACTGCCTGTGTACATCTAAAGTGTGCAAAATCTTTTCCCCTTTATTTTGGGGATTTGCATAAAAAGTAGGCAAATGAATAGTTTGGTTTAAAGCCACACTAGAAACCACTTTAGGCATAAAGGAAGGATTAGTACGTAAAGATACCCTATCCTTATGAAAAATTAAGAAAGGCTCAACCGCCATAAGGGCCTGCAACTCAGAAACCCTTCTTGCAGAGGTAATAGCCAACAAAAAAGCAGTCTTCCATGACAAAAACTTTAATTCAGCAGTAGCTGCAGGCTCAAAAGGTTGTAGAGTGAGTTTCTCCAACACAAAATTGAGATCCCAAGCAGGAGTAGGAGCTCTTGTGGGGTCTTATATTCTTTGCCCCTCTAAGAAATTGCTTGAACAAAGGATGAGAAAACAATGGTGGGTCACAATCATAGTGAGCCGAAATTGCTGCAGCATGAACCTTAATAGAAGAGAAGGACAAACCTTTGTCCAATAACTCAGTAAGATATTGAACAGCCACACTTAAATTAGGCTCAGAAACATCAAAATCCTTTGCTGCACTCCAAAATAAAAATCTCTTCCATTTATCTGCGTACACTTTCCTTGTACTAGGCCTTCTAGCTTCCAAAATAACATTCAAAACTTGCTGTGGAAGTGGAGGCCCACTATGGTTCAAAACAGAATATGCCAGGCTGTTAGGTGCAGAGAGTGAAGCTTGACATTGAGCAAATGACTGTCCTCCTGAGACAACAGGTGTGGAATCGAAGGCAAAGGCCATGGAGGCTTCCGTACCAGGCTTCTCAGTAATGGGTACCAATGCTGTCGAGGCCAATCTGGAGCTATCAAAATCATCCTTGGCTTGTCTTGTCTGGCCTTTAGTAGTACCTTTGGGAGGAGAGGCAGAGGCGGAAAGGCATACACATGAAGATTGCTCCAATTGAAGGAAAGAGCATCCACTTTCCAAGCTGTGGGATGAAACCTTTTTGTGCAAAACTTTGGCAGCTGATGGTTCAGTGGAGAAGCGAACAGATCTATGTCTGGAGTTCCCCATGACACTGTCAATCTCTGAAATACATGAGGATCCAATTTCCACTCGTGGGGATCCATAATTTGTCTGCTCAACACATCTGCTAAGGAGTTCTGTGCTCCCGGCAGAAACCTTGCCTGAAGATTGAGCTGTAAACTGAGAGCAGTCTCCCACAAAATCATTGCTTGCCTGCATAGAGGATAAGAATGTGTTCCGCCTTGCTTGTTGATGTACCACATGACAGTTGTGTTGTCTGTTAGAATCAACACCTGCCCTGGAAGAAGTAAATCCTTGAAAGCTATTAATGCAAACTGGACTGCTAACATCTCTTTCAGGTTGATATGTAGATGTTGTAGTCTGGCAGGCCACTTGTCTTGTATCCACTTTCCATTTAGATGAGCTCCCCAAGCTTTGTCTGAGGCATCTGTCGTTAGAATCTGACTCGCCTCTGGCCGGGTCACAGAGAGTCCCTTGTTTAGGTGACATTCCTGAGCCCACCACAACAATTCCTTTTGAATGCAAGGTATTATTTGAATGACAGTGTCCAAATCCTGGCAGTGCTGTGTCCATACATTTTTGAGATACCATTGTAGCTTCCTCATATGCAGTTTGGCATTGGGAAGCACCAGAATACAAGATGCCATGAACCCCAAGGCTTGAAGGACTGTCCTTGCAGTCAGCCTGGACTGATGAGACAACTGATGAAAGTAAAGGGAAAGATTCTTTTGTTTGTCCGGGGTCAAAAATGCCATCTGGGATGCTGTATTCAGTCTCACACCCAGAAAGCACATGTCCTGAGAGGGTACTAGACTGGACTTTATTTCGTTCACAGAATACCCCAGGCATCTTAGCACTGCTATCACATAATCCAAATGATGAAGAAGCTCGTCCCTTCCTTGAGCCAGAATCAGGCAGTCGTCCAAATAAGGATAGATCTGTATTCCTTTTAACCTGAGGAAAGCTATCACTGGAGCCAGAACCTTCGTGAACACTCTGGGCGCAGTAGATAAGCCAAAGGGCAATGCAGAGAACTGATAATGAGAAGTCCCAGCTCGAAAACGCAGATACTTCCTGCAACTCAGTCTGATAGGAACATGAAGATAAGCCTCCTTGAGATCCAAGGTTACCATCCAATGATCTTTGCCCAGCAGAGGTAAAAGCTGCTGTAACGTCAACATTTTGAACTTGGGAATGTCCAGATAAGTGTTGAGGATAGATAAGTCCAAAATTGGTCTCTACGTGTTCCCTTTCTTTGGTACTAGGACCAGGCGAGAATAAAATCCTAGGCCCACTTCTGGCATAGGGACCGGCTGTATAGCCCCTATTTGGAGTAACAGAGAAATTTGCTTGTGAGCCTCTATTCTTTGTTGAGGAGGAACGTCTGGCATGCCTTTGAAAGGAGGCAAGGTATGAAAATAAAACCTGTAACCGTGGTAAATGATATCCAATACCCATCTGTCGTGGTAAATGACATCCAATACCCATCTGTCTTGGGTTATTAAACTCCAATTTTCTTTGAAAAGTGCCAACCTTCCTCGCAAAGGTGCTGCCAGACGAGCAGGTTCTGGCAGCTGAAAAGGTAGGTCATTGGGTCTGTTTACGAAAGGACTGACCCCTGCCCTCACCCGAAGACTGTGCAGGAGAACTCCCTGTTCTAGGCCTGAAAGAGCCCTGAGCTCTACCCCTACCACGTCTAGATCTACCCCTAGACTGGGAATCATAAGAAGGATAGGTCCACCCCTTAGTAGGCCAATTTCTACTAAACTTTGGAGGCTGAACCTGCAAAAAATCTTTAACAGTCTGCATAGACTTAGCCTTGTCTTCCATTTTCTTTAAGACTGTCTCAACAGGAGAACCAAACACATCAGATTGTAAAGGAGCATCTAAAATCCTTGTTTTAACATGCTCAGATGAATTCTGATCCCTCAGCCAGGTGTGCCTGCGAAGAACTGACCCAGTGGCAGCCACCCTAGACGAGGCCTGTACAGCATCAAAACCACATTGCAAAGAATGCTTACCCACCTGTTCAGAAACATGTACTAAATCTTGTAACTCTTTACAATCAATACCTTCCGCCAGAGCATCAACCTTAGACTTCAATTGAGAAAGGAGATAGTTTTGGTATTTCAACATGTGAAACTGGCAATTCAAAGCCCTCATAGCTAGAGTGGAGGAAGTATAAACTTTCTTTCCCCATCTATCCAAGGCCCTGGCCTCTTTATCTGAAGGAACCGGATTCTTGACAACAGAAGCCTTAACACCTTTAGGCCCCTGACTAACAGTTTCTGGGTCTGCCCTAGGGCTCTTAAAAAGATACTTATGAGCTTCAGGCACCCTGTAATACCTATCCGTTTAACAGGAGCAGGAGGCAAAGAATCAGGATTAAGAGAAGCCTCTGTAAAAACATCTTCCACCACATCCAAAACAGGAGGTATAGCCAAAGGCCTATGCTGGGGTAAAAACAAAAATTCCCTAAGCCTTTTCCTGGAATCAGAGAAGTCCTGACCTTCCCACTTAAAATGCTCCCTCATGGAATGAAGAGTTTCTGAAAAAGAAAAATCCTCAGGAGGAGAAGCAGAAGGAGTAGAATCATCCACATCAGAATCAGAATAAGGGGAATACTCCTGCAAGTCTTCAGCTGAAGACTCTGAAACATCCGAAGCCTGCTCAAAACTCCCTAGCTCAGGTTCCACCCTAGGCCTCTTATCAGGAGGGGGCAGAGAACCCCTAATTAAAGTAATCAAATCTTCTGCCATTTTTAAGCATATGCTTCTTGGGCACAGTTCCTGAAGAACTAGCGGTGACACCAACTGAAGCTAAACCTGGCCTGCCTCTGGGAGAAGCCTTGGAAACAGAAGGAGAGGGCCTAACCACCCTAGGAAGGGAGGGGAGTATAGTAACCTGAGAAGCCCCATCAGCCTGACCTGCCTCCTGAGAGGCCACATCCTGCAATAACAAAGTCTCTCCCTGAGATCCCAAAGAAACCTCCGGTGGAACCACCGGCTCCACCGACGACTCTAAAGAACCGGCGTCCGGTACAGACGGTTCTTCTAGCCTAGGCTTAACTGCTTTGTCCTTGCGCTTCTTCGAAGAAGCGGGCGTCGGGGCCTCCGACGGCATTTTATAATTGCACCGCTTCCCGAAGACTAACCTGGCACAATCTAACCTTCTCTTTATAGTGCGCTTATTGAATCTAGCACAAGAGCGACACCCAACAACGTCGTGCTCAGGCCCTAAACAAGGAATACACAAAGTATGGTAGTCTCTATGAGGTATCTGTTTCCCACAAGAAATACAATTATTCACTTTTTCTGACATCCGGTAAACCACTGAGGCAAGAAAAACTAAAATATTCTAACGGGTACTTAGCCAACTTTGACTCGGTCTGAAACTCCGAAACCGAACAATTTCAGAACGCCAACCGGCACCTGCAACGCTGCTTCTGCATCGGACCATGCGGCAAAAAAGACTGAGGATATGACGTCGGTCATGCGCATTTGTACCCTGACGTCCTGATGTCAGTCAAATGCGCCTTGACAGACGTCAGCCTTATACTTTGATATTCGGGCCGACCGAGGACAGCGGACTACCCAAGTGTAAGGACTGCAGCAATGTGAGATGAAGAACATCAAATTCTCTGCTAAATGTGAGTGTGTGTTCTGATTTCCATTTTTTCGTAACCACTTTCCTTGCTATTGACCATAATATATACATTTGATTTCTGGGTATAATTTTTTGGAACTGGTACATTAAACAATATGACAGAGTCAGAAATTATACAATTGTCATTCCCTATAGCTTTACAGAAGTATCCAAAATCATTCCAAAAAGCAGATACCATTCTACAATTTACAATCAATATGCAACCAGTCAGCATTAGACTGACTGCATCTCCAACATTTCATGTCTACTTTTTTTATATATTTGGGCAATTTTATTGTGAGTCAAAAAGCCCCTATGCAGGAAGTTCCCAAGTACAGATTTTCCAATAGGGTGATGTTGTGTTTTTTCCTGCAGATTTCAAACAAAGCCTTACCTAATGTAAATTCTTTGTTGAATAGTTTCAGTAAAAGGCATCTGTAAAGGTAAAATCTGTTCCGATAGATATATATATGATGGATATAAATGAGGCAGTTTAGGGAAACATTACTAATAACAGAAATTATGTCTAGAATTCTGTGTATGTTCTTGTCAAGTGTTTCTAATGAAGTTATAGTTCTGTGATGAAAGAACTCTTTACAAGTCTGGATATCAAGCCAATTTCAATTCTGTAGACTATAGCTATTAAGTAATCCGCTGTGTGAATTTTATTTGTTGACAAGAACCGATGCCAATACAGGAAAATTATCCTTTTTGAAACCTAACATTTTATTAGTATCAAAAGAAATTACACATTCACTAGTAAAGGTGATTGGAAATATGGATATGATTAAATTCTTAACAAGAGCTGGCTCAGGTGGATCCACGGTAAAACTGTAATTTACACACACACCCCTTCCTTGAAGCAGCACATTCCTTTTATCCAATATTCACCATACAAAAATATCTAAAATATGTAAATATAATATATAAAGCATATAAAATACAAACACCAATACAGAACACACAACTCATATGTCATGTGTGTGGATTGACAAATGGGATTGTTTTTGAGTGTATTTAAACAGGGCAAACATGTATAAGATTATTGGCTAAGTTTCTGGTGTCATTCTAAGGGGATTCAGTATCTGTCTGCCTGGGATGACATGACTGACAGACCTCAATGATTTGCCAGAGATGGCCTGCATCTGTCACCCCTGGGCTTCCGGATACTGGCCAAGGCTCTTGCCACCCCTACAGTGGCTTTTTTAGGCGGTGTTCCAAAGACCAAATTCCACCGTAACAGCTACAAACAAATGCAATCTGAGGGTCATGCTGCTCAATGCTAGAAGTCTAGAAGTCTAAATCTCAAAATGCACTTGCTCGAAGCACCCCTTAAAAAATGGAGAACATCGACATTTGTGCTGTAACAGAGATCTGGTTCAAGGCAGCAGAAAGTACCCCTGCACTACCAGGTTATAACTCATTCCACACCTTTCGGCCCCTATACTTGGACCGAAGCTCCAAAGGTGGTGGTGTTTCCATACCCATAAAGGATGCACACATGTCCAAACTGGTAAACCAACATAACACATCTGAGATACTGCAGGTGCAACTAACACTGGGTAAGACAGCGATTCAGGTCGTAGCTTGCTAAAGGTTCCCAACCATGTCCCAAGACTCACACTCCATGTTCCTAACCACCCTGGAGAATATTAAGGTCCAACCTAACACTCTCACACTGGGTGAATTCAACTACCCCTCCCATTAACTGGGAAAACTACTCATGTACCAATACACTTGCCCAACGTTTCCTGGAATTCATTAATTCCAATGCCCTGGACCAGCTCATTCTTACCCCCCACTAGGAGGTAGCAACATCCTTGACCTGGTCATTACTAACATGGGTTACCGCTGCTCTACATCAACAGTCAACTCCTCCCTGGTTAGATCCGATCACAAGCCGATCAATTTGGAAATCCACATCCCTACCACCCCCCGCAAAGGTAACCACCATGAAAAACTTCTCCAAAGCTAACTTTGGGCTCCTAAAAACCAGAGATGGCTAACTTCACTACACCCATGCAAATGGAGAATAGTTGCATGACCGCCGAATCATACATCAATGCATTGTACGAACACGTGCACAAATGCATGGATCTCACCATACCCAACAGAACCCAGAGACTGCCCATTCTATGGAATAGACTTCCCATACAGGTCAAGCAGAGCACCTCACTGGCCCTCTTCAACAGAAATCTTGAGGAGTGGATGGGAAATAGAAAATTCACCCCAGGGATCACTCCAGTAGCTTTACTCAACAGAGGCATTAGGAACTAAGATCAGGTGGCACAATGCCAGGGTAATCCTATGGGATAGGCTTGTAAAGGCTCCAGGCCCATTACCCTAGTACACACCTATGAACCTATGATAAAAGTTTCTAAGAAGGGAACAAAAGCGCCTATCTTGTTTTATTTTGTGTTTGCTAAAAATCAATAAATTACAGTTTTACCATGGACCTGCCTGAGCCAGCTGTTTGGACTTTGTTTGTACATGGTCTTTGTGCTTCATAGGATTAAATTCTTGATTAGGTGATTGGAATGCATATATATATATTTTAAAATTCAATGACATTTGCTTAAGAAAAAGGTGGTTAGTTTTTAATTTGCCACCGAAAAACATTCCTATCTACACAAATGGTTCCAACCGAAATGGTTCCAATAGTGTTTTATTGTTGCCTAGTAATATAATAATTTTGTGTATTGACTTCCAATAAGATATGTATATGAATTATTAATCCATAAAAGTACAGTGTTAATACCTGCAGTTATATATAATTCTATGATGGGAAATGCAATACCTCTCTCATCCCAGCTTGCAGTGTGCCACTGCAGAGATGTTCTACGTTTTTTATCAAATCAGAGAAACTTCAGCAGGATGTTGCCTTATACGTTTAACATTTTTTTGAGTGGTGGGATGATTAATGACTGACTACCAAATAATTTTACCTAAAGTTCAATTTGTTTATCATTTTTATTAAGGTTAGTCTGTCCTCAAATGAAAAAAAAAAAAACATTTTGTTCCAGTTGTCTGTTAGGTTTATAATTGAATTAATTAGATGTTAATAATTAATTGAATTAATTAGATGTTAATAATTAACTGAAACTGTCTTTTTAATGTTAGATTCAATAGAAATACCTAGGTGCTTAATATGCAAATTGTCCCAGTTCAAGTGCTAGCACGTTTTTTTTTTTTCTTTTTTTTTTAACTTGGAAGTGACTTCCTTATTTATTAAGAGCGTTGGGTGTTTTTTTATGATTAAATTTTAATCCAGATACTTTCAAATAAATTCAGGGCACTGACTAAACAGTCTAGTGAGGTTTCAATATCTCCAGATGTTAGTAACAAATCCTCGGCAAAAAGCTGGATCCTGGGGGAGATATCACTTGTAAGTTTATTATACATAATGTGCTTATTGTTTTGTATATAATTTCGCAAATGGTTCTATGGCAGGGGCAAACATGTATTCTTTTTCATCTCATGTTTTACCTTCACATATACAAAATCACATCTAAACTTACATTTTTCAAAACATCCTATTCAAATATTCTAGCACTGTTTTCCCAAAAGACAATATTTTGCACTGCACAAACATATGTTTTGACTCTATTATGATCATCTACTGAACAAAAGTTTCAAAATAAAATTATTCAATTCAAAAATATCCCCATAAATCTTTTGTCTTCTAAAAGATAATTCACTCACAAGCAGGAACCCTGGATGTGGAAAAAAAAAAATCACCTTCCTATACTAAATTTTCCTTTCTTTCTTCCATTTGCTCTGTACCAACATTTCCCACATATATTTCCCTACTTTCTAACTTTTCAAAACACATTTTTCATAATTTCACCAAGATACTTGATCTCTACATTGGGATTTAAAACAAAGTAAACATTGCAAAAAAGATCCTGCAAAGCTAGAATCTGCACTACATGCATGTATCCAGCTAGTGGGAGTTTGGCTTTAGTGGGCTGAATATAACCGTAAAGGCTTAAAAAGTGAAAACTAAAAAGTACGGGGCATTCAGAAGCCATTAATCTGAAACACTATTATGTCAGAGGTCACCTATATATTTAACATATGTTTACTGGGAAAGTCAGACTTGGAACAAAGCCGATTTTCAGTGGAGGCCCGGGGAGAAACGCTCCAGACACATGCCATTGTAATGTGGGAGGAAACTGGAGTACCCACAGAAAACCCAGGCAAACATAGGGTGGACATGCAAACTCCGCACAGAAGGCACTCCAGCTGAGAATGGAACCAGCGAACCTCTTGCTGTGAGGCAACAATGCTACCAACTGCACCACTGGGCCTATCCCATAGGCTTCTACTACAGAAGGTATTATGCAGTGAAGACTCTAACTTAGCTAGACCTTTCCTGCAGTTTATATTCAGATTAACAGACCCAAACCCCTTTTTCATCATTAAAACACCCCCTTTTAATTCAGATTTGATCCCCAAATAAAAAAGTGAACATTTTTCCACATTTTCTGGTAAAATATGCACACTACATATGTAACCTAACATTCATATTATAATACAATTTATCAGAAAAACTTTATTAAAAGAGACCTTGAAAATTTCCCACAACTTTATAAATTTCATTTACTCTCAACTATTTGCTTCTACTCATATGTTCATAGGTAGGTACTAGGCTATCGGCCCTGGGGCCTATATAAGCCTAGCCAAAAAGGTTCCATGGCTTTCGCTTCCCAAGAAAATTATTTTCCTGTGTCCCCCGTCGAGCAGTGCTGCAGAAGTGATCCCCGGGGTGAATTTTCTATTTCCCATCCAGTCGTCAAGATTTTTCTTAAAGAGGGCCAATGAGGAGCTTTGCTTGACATGAATGGGTAGTTTGTTCCAGAGTATGGGGCTCCTAACTCTCATGTTCTCCACATACTACTGCAAAAAACTGAAATATTAGTTTCAGAAAAGTAAATTCCATCAATCCTCACCTTTTACTCCACATGTTTAGTCTTTTCTTTAAACTGTAAGCTCATCACTTTAAGATTACGCTCTACTTTAAAATTATTATTTCCACACATTACTCTTTCCACATAAAACCAAACTGTCAGTATGATCCATGGCTACAGCAGCTGTACATGTTTTATGATTTCGCACTTTGCCTAATGTTTCCATTATTAAGCAGAAATTACACCTCTAGTGGGCCACTCCTGGTGTATCCCTTTTTTCATTTCATCTTTTCCCCTAGCCACCCTTTAACATTCACTACTAGATGTTTACACTGTCTCAACAACTTTATACTCCTATTGCCAAAGAACATTACAATCTTATTGCATACTCCTTAGCTTCTGAGAATCGTTCATGGTTCTGCCGAATTCACAAGAATCTTTGCAGTAGTGCATGCTACTATCACCTATTCTTCTTCTTGCATACAAGACCATTCACTGCTTGTTTTATTATAAAACCTTTTTCTAAAGTCCTTACTTTTTATTCCATATATTCAGTTTTCGATCAATTCCATCTCTGAAAATTTGCCCTGGAATAATTTTCATTATTCTTACAATAAATATTGCTCAAAGCAGCTGGCCTCCGGTTACTTACATTTTAGAACTATTTCTCTCCCATATTTATACCTTTTGTAGAATATACTATAACCAATAAGATATATGCTGTCCAATGGGATGGGTGTAGACTATAATGCAGCTGTGTAATAGTTTTATAACACAATGACTAAGATTTATATATTTTTTCTTTTCTTAGTAGAATATCAAGAGAAAAAAATTACATTGCAAACATTCTCTCTCCAAGGTTTTTGGGACACCCATCAAAGGAAGCTGCTAATAATTCCAAACAAGAATGCTGTTTATATGATAAAAATATTTGAAGCAAATTATAACTACTGTATCCACCTGCTTCTAAATTCTCTCTTCTATGTATTCACCCAAGAACATTACTAACAGTGGGAGTCAGTGAGGGCATGTCACTCATTTCTGCAAATGTAACCCCACAGGACAGTCCTGTCCACCCTTGAAGCCAGTGCTTCCATGGGATATCTAGTCCCCCTTGGGCATTCAAACTCAAGAATAAGAACACCAGGGCTTGTGCTCCCACACCTTCTCCACCCCAAGGAAGGATGAGCTGGCAAAGCCATATCACCGGTGTCCTCCTCCATTCCAGCTCCAAAAGGCATGTAAACCGGTAATCTACCTCAGGTCTCCGGGCTCTTAGGGCTTCAACACCCTCTATATAAATGAAGCCGAGATAACCAACTTAAATAGTCCTTTAGCTGCTGTTGACCATTTCTTTACTAAGCTCAAAGTTTTAACCAACTCTTTTACAATTCTTCCTGTTGCTTACTTTATGTACTATTTACTTAGTACTATTCCACCATCTTAATAATTTCTTTACACTTTATCTCTACAAACATTCGTAATTTGCTCTTGTTTCACTGTCACTTCTCCTTTATCATTAGGTTATCAAACAAACATTTCCATTTTGCACGTTAACAAAAAAGACCAACATATTCCCTTCTGTTAGTACTGATCGTTTTATGTTTGATATGTGTATGAGAAGGCTAAGAGAATGTTAACTTACAAAAAAATCCTTTAGACTGGGAGGGCACTGAATTTTCTAAGGAAGGATTAATAAATGAAGGCACCAACAGTTCACCACACCAGTACTTCTGTTATAAACCAATGCTTAGTTTTCCTTACAGCAGATGGCAATGTTGCCACATTGTTGAAACAGCATTTCTTTACATTTAAGACACAAGCCTGTATTTTACATTTACATATGCCAGAATTATGTATCAAATTCTATTTGACTAGGCTGGCAGCCTTCACCATTCTCTACCAGTCTTCACAGTAATGCATTGATGCGTTACTTTTCCCCCTCTCCAACACTCTTACTTCTGACAAATGCAAGCCAAGACATAAAGCCATAAACTTTAAGAAACATAAGAATCCAAAGAGTCAAAGCAGAGCACATGAAACACCTACATCAAAAATATGACTGCGGCATTTCCACTGGAAAAAATACAAAAAGTTTCTAAAGGTAACTCTAGAAGAATATGTACTTGCAAAAGCAATACTGAAGTGTGTCACACAGTGCATGACAAGCTAGTTCAGGATGTCTGGGACCCTGCAAAACCCAGCAGTGAAAATCTTGTATTGCCATGTAGGAGAAATTATAATGAACATAAGACCAATATGTGACTGGCAAAGCACTGACACAAGAACTGTGAAAAACAAACTACTTGTTCCTTGAAAGTGCAGTTTCCTCAGAAGTAATATGTATCAGAGGACAATCAAATAAATAAATATAAAAGCCTCTCACACTCACACTCACACACACACACACACACACACACACACACACACACACACACACACACACACACACACACACACACACACACACACACACACACACACACACAAAGCTGATGTTGCCACAGCTTGGAGAGACAACTACACAATGATATTTTTGGCAATATCCAAACACACTAACTGACCGTTTCTTCTGAAGCAGAAATTACTTCAAATCATCAAATACAGAGAGAATATTATGAATTTTAAAATGCTCATAAAACAGCTAAGTAAATGGAGGCAGTGTGGATTCCAGTATAACCATACCATGCAATTTGCTGCATTACATTTGTGAATAATGTGCCTCACTTATGGAAAATACTTACATAAAGCACAATACACTGTGGAAGCTCTGGAAAAAAAGGTGTGTGTGTGTATTACTAAATACATGTCTCTATGAAGACATTTATATGGAAAAAAATTGCACCATAAAGGTAACAGCTCCCAGACTGAAGACCAAGAAAACCTATGCACCACTGATTTTATGCCACCCATGGACACTCAGACAAGACAAAGTATAAAAAGAATAAGATCATACACCACACACACACACTTTGGTGGAACTTCACATCACTAGCTGATCACAGGATCATAGAAGATTACTAGGCTATCGACCCAGAGGTCACTTTAAGCCTAGCCATTTCAACTCAATGTAATACCATAGAGGTACTAAACACCCAAGATTGCATTTAGTGATGACTGTCCATGCCCAGGAGGGCCGTGGGCACTATCCCCAGTAAGAATTTATGGTGCTCCATCCACTCATCCAGGCTCCTCCTGAGCAGTGTCAGAGGTGCTCTGTTTCACATGAATTGGTAACTTGTTCCAAAGATGTGGCAGTTGCTGGGAGATAAATCTGTCCCTCCAGCATGTCCTATTTAAGCTGCAGGCAATATTTATGTCCCTGAAACACGTAGCTCTAGACCCATTTGATTTACAGAATATGCAGTAAGTTCATTATGTTTGGGTCTTGGGTTGCTCTGTAGACCAGGCAAAAGTCTCCCCTAAGAAGTCTATACGATATGGAGTATAGTGACAGGGATTTTAGTCGGTCTATGTAAGGCACACACTGGAGGCCTTGATCTTCTTTGTCAGAAACCTCTGAGGTCTCTCTAAATGCTGTAGATGCTTAGTATGGTACATACCAAATGGGGTGTTATACTCAATTATGGGCCAGATAAGTGCCGAGTGGGGGGGTTATAGCTTCTTTTGCTCTCGAGACGATGCCTTTACTAATCAGGTGAGCTATGTGGAAAACTTTCCTTGCAATGGTAGACACATGGTGGTCAAAGTTAAAGGTCACGGTCAACCTGTCATCCCAGGTCTCTTACCACTTCATGGGTACTTAGGGTATTGTTACTGACTTGATGAAGGGGCAATTTGTGTCAAAGGGAATGATGATGCACTTCTCTGCATTCAGTTGGAGACAGTGACTAATACACTAGTTATTATGTGTGAGACAATCCTGGAGTATACAGACATCATTTGGGGATTCAATTATTGCACCTAGTTTGCAGTCTTCTGCAAATGTGGTCAGCCACAACCCTTTAGTATTGACCTGAACTTCTGAGAAGTATATACCAAACAGTAGGGGGCCCAGCACTGACCCCTGTGGCACCCCACTGGTAACAGATTTGCTGGCTGATGTGGAGTCACCCACTTTGATAGCATGTGTCTGGTTTGTGAGCCAGGTGGCAACCCATCTTACAACAAAGGGGTTTACATTCAGTTTGCTAAGGTTTATCAGTGATGTCAATGTAGAATTGTGTCAAAAGCCTTTGCCAAGTCGAGAGGTATGCTACATGTACAGATTTGCCCTCATCAATGGCATTGGTCACACTTTCAAAGAAATCCACCAGATTTAACAGGCAGGATCTGACCTTCACGAAGCCGAATTAGATACAGTCCATGGCTTGGAGGTCACCTATGTCTATTTATGAGGACCATAATGATACATTCCATGGCCTTACAAATGAGGCTGGTCAGGCTTATGGGTCTGTAATTCCCCAGGTCTGATGCTAGGCCACCTTTCTGGAGGGGAATAACTGTAGCTGTTCTCCTCTCTACAGGAACAAGGCCTGTGGTTAGGCTATGATTTGTACTTACTGGTGTTGCTAGTTCACACTTTAGTCTGTTTAGAATACAGCCTGGGATGTCATTTGGTCCCATACATGCAGTGTTCTTTGCCCTGGACAGGGCTTCAAGGACCTGCTCTTCAGATACGTAAGGTGTGTGTGTGTGTGGGTGGACAGTTTGGGGGAGGGTGTGTTGTAAGTTAGGATAAGAGAGTGAAATTTTCACCAAACCTATCCACTAGCAGGTTCACTATCTCTGTGGGGTCAGTGTGTGTGATACAGTTGATCACCGGTTCTGCACATGCTTTGTTCCTACCCTTTAGGTTATGTACATAGCTCTAAAAGGCCCTATGGTTATCCTTGGCAGTACTTAGGTTTCTCTCATTGATAATCTACAATTTATGTCATACAATTTGTGATACAGAGACCAAACTTATAGGTTTGCAACCAGGTGTACAGTGCACAGCCATGCTCTTTCAATCTGTACATGTTACAAACAGTGACAGGAAGTTATAGAATCACAATCTGCCCATGAAGGCTTGTGTGACTCCATTTGCACATGATGCAACTTGTAAGCTTTTTCCTCATAACCACCTTTGCAAGCTCAGGGCAATGCCTTATCCCATCCATAAACCATTTGTGAATCTGGCCCAAAAATGTTTTATTAATCAATAAACCAATATAAAAGTATTTGGTACAGCTTACGTTCTATCTACGGGGCTTTAAGTTCAACCTCACATCTTATAAAAAGAAAATGGCAGTGTAATGGTACTACAAAACAGGTACATGTTGTCTTTCGGCTTTTCCCGGTTAGGGGTCGCCACAGCGGAACTCCGGTCCGCTAATGATTGGCAGTAGATTTTCACGAACGCCGAGGTGCCAGCTTGACGTTCAACCTTTAACGAAGGCACGCCCATTTACGCATGTCTTTCGAACGCCCACCCAACCGCGGGGAGGACATGCAGACTCCACACAGAAGGCACTTCCCGCACTCCATCCGAGAATCGAACGGGAGAACCTCTTGCTGTGAGGCAACAACGCTACCGCTGCACCACTGCGGAATACAAAACAGGTACATGAATGTATGGAAATCTATTATTTCTGGTTTGGATAGTCATGATTCCCACTGTTACAACCAGCAACACATGCAATCAAATTTCATTCCAGCATTTAGCTACTAGTTCCTAGTGATGTTCACAATAACAGCATGACTGATGTAACTGTGGAAAGTTTTTACTTATCCTGGAGGATCCTCAAGCATTCTTAGGCTAGTACAGACACACAACCCCTCCAGTGTGCCCTCTGCCTGCACTAGAATGACCTCAAATTGAAGAGAGCTATAGATATCTGAACTTCCAACAAACTTCTCTTTACCTAGAGAAAATAGCGGCTCAACTCTAACATTCTAATTCATCACACTGGATCCTCATCATATTATGAACATTACACCAACAACTATGCAAAGAAGCATTATTTTGAACTTCAGCTCGTAATTCATCAACATGTAGCCACTACCTCATCCTGCTTGTTAATTTCAGTGTCCCTTTGTTATCACTCAAGAACAACCCCAAGGCACTCGAATTGTCCCACTAACAGAAAACCCAGATTCACCTAAAAAGACAATTCATTTTTTCCCTAGGAAAACACCATGGCCTCACATCTGGAAACAATGACTCACCGAAGTGCACATCAGAGGTCATTGTCATATGAAATAAATGGGATGCCATCTACATGAAAAAAGACACCACCTGTAAGTTGCCAAACCAGACATCCAACCTCAGCTGTTTTGTATTACTATACATAAACATCAAGAGCATAAGTGGTGGCAATATGCATTTCTTCAGGAATCCAAAATAAAAATTCGATGAAATCTGACTTGAAGAATGCACACAACAGTTGTAGTGTTGATTTCCCATAAGCCCACCATCATCAGCTTTCTCAAAAAGTTCATAGAGACAGGGCAAGAAAGTGTCCATAACCTCTCATACAACTTTACAAACCTAAAAAATGGTCCACTGTCCCAAAGTCTAAAGTACTACTGTCTGGATTCCCCTCTCCAACACTCTGGCACAAGATTTATCATAGAAGATGATGAGGGGTATGATATCCTACAGCTGGGGCACATCCTTTTGAGTCACTTTTTAAAAGGTGCAGAAGTCAGCATCCCTGTTTGTTAGTTCAGATGAAGTGTTCCTAACCTCCATGCAACACTGATATGGTCAGTTAGCCACAATCATTCAACTTAGTTCACCACTTTCTTCTTCCATATATTGTTTTTAGCCTTATAAAAATAAAGATCTCTAAACTTCAGGGATTTAGCTACAGAAATAAAACCCCAATCCAATAAAAATGCACTATTTTAAAAACAGAAGAGCATATACATGAGTTTTGTTTTCTCACAATGTTCTTTTCCCCAACAAACTCTACAGCAGACGTCAGTCCTTCTATGCCATTCCTTTGCACAAACTGACAAAGTCATACCTTCCCAACCCAAGGAACTACAGTGGATATAAAAAGTGTACACACCCCTGTTAAAATGCCAGGTTTTTGTGATATAAAAAAATGAGACCAAATAAATCATTTCAAAACTTTTTCCACCTTTAATGTGACCTATAACCTGTACAATTCAATTGAAAAAAAGCCATGGTTCGCAGACAGCTTACAAAGCATCAAAAGGATCTCATTGTTGAAAGGCGTCAGTCAGGAGAAGGGTACAAAAAAAAATTTGACAGCACTGGATATACTATGGAACACAGTGAAGACAGTCACCAAAAAGTGGAGAAAATATGGGACAACAGTGACATTGCAAAGAACTGGAAGTCCCTCCAAAATTGATGAAAAGACAAGACAAAAACTGGTCAGGGAGGCTGCCAAAAGACCTACAGCAACACTGAAGGAGCTGCAGGAATCTCTGGCAAGTACTGATTGTGTACTACATGCGACAACAATCTCCTGTATTCTCCATATGTCTGGACTATGGGGTAGGTTTGCAAGACAGATGCCTTTTCTTACACAGAAAAATATCCAGGCCCGGCTAAAATTTCCAAAACAATACATAGAATCTCTGGCAAGTACTGATTGTGTACTACATGCACAACAATCTCCTGTATTCTCCATATGTCTGGACTATGGGGTAGGTTTGCAAGACAGATGCCTTTTCTTACACAGAAAAATATCCAGGCCCGGCTAAAATTTCCAAAACAATACATAGAATCTCTGGCAAGTACTGATTGTGTACTACATGCGACAACAATCTCCTGTATTCTCCATATGTCTGGACTATGGGGTAGGTTTGCAAGACAGATGCCTTTTCTTACACAGAAAAATATCCAGGCCCGCTAAAATTTCCAAAACAATACATAGAATCTCTGGCAAGTACTGATTGTGTACTACATGCGACAACAATCTCCTGTATTCTCCATATGTCTGGACTATGGGGTAGGTTTGCAAGACAGATGCCTTTTCTTACACAGAAAAATATCCAGGCCCGGCTAAAATTTCCAAAACAATACATAGAATCTCTGGCAAGTACTGATTGTGTACTACATGCGACAACAATCTCCTGTATTCTCCATATGTCTGGACTATGGGGTAGGTTTGCAAGACAGATGCCTTTTCTTACACAGAAAAATATCCAGGCCCGGCTAAAATTTCCAAAACAATACATAAAGTCTCCCAAAAGCATGTGGGAAAATGTGCTATGGTCTGAGAAGACCAAGGTTGAACTTTGGCCGCAATTCCAAAAGGTACACTTGGCACAAAAACAACACTTCGCATCACCAAAAGAACACCATCCCCACGGTGAAGCATGCTGGTGGCAGTATTGTGCTTTGGGGTTGCTTTTCTTCAGCTGGAACTGGGGCTTTAGTCAAGGTGGAGGGAATTATGAACAATTCCAAATACCAGTCACTTTTGGCCCAAAACCTTCAGGCATCTGCTAGAAAGCTGAAGGTGAAGAGGAATTTCACCTTTCAACACGACAATGACCCCAAGCATGCATCCAAATTAACAAAAGAATGGCTTCACCAGAAGAAAATTAGTTTTTGAATGGTCTAGCCAGAGCCCAGACCTAAATCCAGTAGGAAATCTGTGGGGTGACCTGAAGAGGGCTGTACACAAGAGATGCCCTCGCAATCTTAGACAGATTTGGAGCACTTTTGCAAGGAAGAGTAGGCAAATATTGACAAGTCAAGATGTGCCATGCTGACAGACTCATACCCAAGAAGAATGAATGCTGTAATTAAATCAAAAGGTGCTTGAACAAAGTATTAGTTTAAGGGTGTGCACACTTATGCAACCAGCTTATTGTACAGTTTTTATTTTTTATATTTTTCCCCTAACAGATTTGTTTTTCAACTGAATTGTACAGGTTATAGGCCACAAGTTTTGAAATTATTTATTGTGGTCTCATTTTTTATATCACAAAAAAACTGGCATTTAACAGGGATGTGTACACTTTTTATATCCACTGTAAATGGACTGAAGAAACCTCTGAGGCTACCCGAGAGTGTTTTTCTTCATCATCTCTCTAAATCTGTCCCATGCTCTAGCTTTCACTTTGGCAACCTTCAATGTTTTGGTATCCTTGGCCAACTAGTACCTTACCTGAAAAAAGGGCAACTTCCATGCAATACGTACCATGTAACAGACCACCTTTTTCAATGCTTCTCTCACTGCTGCTATCCAGAAAACCCAAACATTTCCACTATAACACAACCTGAGAAGTTGTGGATCATTTTTAAAGATCTGAAGACATTTATTTGGGAGGGAAAGAGGGGAACAGTTAACCGGGAGAAACTGTTTCTACCCACAGAACAACATGGTTTGGGATTACCACATTTGAAGGTTTACTATTTATGAGCCTTAACTGTGTAACTCTATATAGCATAAGCATAAGAAAGCAAACCAAAGTGGAAAGAAATGATGTTGAAAAGTGTGTGTGTGTGTGGGGGGGGGGGGAGTAATGGAACAGGATTTTGGATGCATGCACTTAAGGAAAACAGTAACAACCATACAGAATATTACATGTACACAGTAGCAGAAAATATTTTGAGAACTAAGCCAACACAGGAATGAAGAAAAGAGATTTTACCAACAGGGATGATTGTAAGCAGGGGCACCGATTTTTTTTTTCGTTAAATTCATAGCAAAGGAACCATGGTATTGGGAGCAAATAACTAGGCAGGGAAAAAAATCTTAAGAGTGGGACAAAGCCTAACATAAGCTTGGATTGCAGGTTGGAAAACCCCTTTCCTACTAGTGACTGATAGCAAAGAGAAAAGGATGGGGGGGGGGGTTAAATCAAAGTTTATTTTTGAGTCTAGAACAGAAATTACATGAAAAAGTGGGGGGGGGGGATTCGCAGGACATATAAAAGAATACACAATAATTATAAAAATCAAATCAGAAGATATTAAACACCACCAAGAAATGAGAATAGAAAAGCTATATACAAAGAAACATATGTAGGTCTCCCAAGTACACAACAGTATCTAGAAGGTTTAGGACCTTTGTAAATAAGTGTTTGCATAGTTGGTTATTTTTATGCCCAAAATAAACTTCAGATAATTTTTCCACAGGTAGACAGCTACTGCTGGAAATGTGATGGGAATGGAGAGGGATACTATGGAAAATGTAACAAATTAATAGATCTTGGAAATTTCCTACAATGTATTTTGTCATAAATGCTGGAGAATTTTAAACTAAGGAATTATCTTGTTGAGCTGGGATACAGAAACTGGACTGCCTAAACACAGTAATGCACTACTGATTTTAATGCAAGGCCCTAGAAATTTTAATGCAGTTGGTTGCCAAAAAGGCACTTCTAGAAGGCCAGTGCTTGCTTGGGCTAAAGGGAAGTCTCTGTGTTCACCAGTGGGAGTGGTTAACACTGAACAGCCTGCCCGTCCCTGGAGGAGTGGTTACTACCTAGAAGCTGTAGTTTTATTGGCCATTTTGGGTCAATTCTAAACTCCTTGATCTTTCCTCTCTCTTAAAACCCGGCTGCCTCGTGGTTTTGGCATCTTTTCAGGCTTGCTAGTTGTTGCTGAAGCACCTACCAAGGGGAGAAAACGCTGAGAGAAGAAAAGGAGCCACTTTTGTGATTAAGTATTTTCTTCTGATTTTTTGTTAAGTTTTACTGCTTTGCCGCCTACTTTTTGGATTTTCCGGCTTGCTAAAGTTTATATCAGTAACAGTAACAGTACTTGGAACACATCTAGAGCCTGTTTACTGCATTTCCTGTGTTGCACTTAATTTAAAATCGTTTTTTTCTCTAAAAACTGCATTTTACCTGATTTTGGCCTAGCACTCAAGTGTGGGGTCATTTATTGCACTGTTGTGATTATTTTGCTGCTTGTGTATCTCTGCTACCTTTAAGCTACAACAAAATGAAAGAAAAACAAAAAATCTTCCTTTTTTCCCCACTTTCTGAAAGTTAAGAAAGTTCAGTTACAGATTTGCTGTTCTGAACTGTTTGGAAGTTTCTAGAAGGCCAGTGCTTGCTTGGGCTAAAGGGAAGTCTCTGTGTTCACCAGTGGGAGTAGTTAACACTGAACAGCCTGCCTGTCCCTGGAGGAGTGGTTACTACCTAGAAGCTGTAGCTTTATTGGCCATTTTGGGTCATTTCTAAACTCCTTGATCTCTCTCTCTTAAAACCCTACAACTCTCTTTTTGCGCGGTTTTGCGCACTGAGCAGCGTCGCCTAATCAAGTTTAAACTATTCCAGGCTCCACAAAGTCTGCTCTTCACTTTTTCCCTTAGAACTGTTCAAACTCTCAAAGTAATCACTCTATTCTCTTTCTAAAGCCCTGCACTTGCTCAGCTCTTATAAGGAAACACTAACTAACTAAAGCACTACACCCTCCTTGACTTCTCAGAAGTATTAGGCTCCCGATTGGTGAAAAATCAGTTCCCTTCCCTAATCTGATCAGTAAAAAAACAGTTCCCTATACTAATCTGTTATGTCCAAGGGTCAGTTTCAAGGTTATTCTCCAGTCCAGCTGGTGAATCTGGGAATTTTGAGGCAGTTACAATTGCCTTATGTACACAGACAACCCTCTCCTCCTTCCAACAAACTCTAATACATGTGAGAGATGCAGTTACACAGCCAAACTGGAGGCAGAGCTCTCTCAACCCAAGACTGGCACAGTCAGTCAGGAGGAAAAGGTAACCAACCACACCACAAATCTAGTCTCGCACAGACCTATTGCATCTGCATACCCAACACATAAACACACAAAAACATACTCGGAGGCTCCAAATAAAAATCTGCCTAAACAGCAAAGACCTCCTAAGCAGATATCCAAGCAACAGCCACCCCTCAAAAATACCCACGAATCTCATATCTCACAAAATCAGTGTGCCTCACAGTCACAGCCCTTAAGGCCAAACAACACACCAAATACACTTGTTATAGGGAACTCTATTGTCCGGCACACTGATGTCCCACTCACCAGACTGAACAAGTAGAAGGTCACTGTAAGCTGCCTGTCGGGTGCCAGGATCCGCCACATAAAGGAAGCACTCAGGTCACTCCAAAGCAAGTACAAGTATGACTCCGTCATTGTCCATGCTGGTGTGAATGACCCGAGACGTACCTCCCTGGACTACATGAAAAGAGACATAGGAGCTCTCTGACCATGTAGCCCAGGCTGGTATGACCCTGACCTTGAGTAGCATCTTGCCCTCACCAAGAATGATGCCACAGTATAAAGATAAAATGATTAGTTTCAACAATTGGCTAAAGTATTGGTGTCATTCAAAGGGGATCCAGTGTCTGTCAGCCTGGGATGACATGTTCGACAAGCCACGTTGCTTCGCTAGGGACGGCTTGCACCTGTCACGCTTAGGCTTTCATATACTGGCCAAAGCTCTTGCCACCCCCATAGTGCCTTTTTTAGGCAAGGCTCAAAGGACAAACCCACCTCCATAGACAACCCAAGGATAAAAAAACTAAAGGTAATGCTACTCAATGCCAGAAGTCTAAACCTCAAGATGCACGCACTCGAGGCTCTCCTCAGTATGGAGAAAATCGATGTCTGTGCAGTAACAGAAACCTGGTTCAAGGCTCCTGAGAGCACACCAGCACTACCAGGTTATAACTCATACCATGCGTTTTGGCCCCAAAACTCGGACCGAAGCACAAAAGGAGGGGGAGTATCTATATTCATCAAAGATACCTACACCTCCAGGTTAGTGGCACTGCACGAAGCATCGGAAACCATCCATGTGCAACTAACAGCAGACAAAACTGCCTTTCAGTTTGTAGCCTGCTACAGAACACCCTCCCTATTACAGGAACCCCACTTGGCATTCCTGAGAACACTGGAGAATATGAAGGTCTCTCCAAACACTATGTTATTGGGTGACTTCAACTACCCAAACATTGACTGGGAAAACTACTCAAGCCCAAACACCCTCGCCCAATGGTTCCTTGAATTTATAAACTCTAACGCAATGGAACAACTGGTCACCACTCCCACAAGAGGGAACAACATATTGGACCTGGTCATCACCAACATGGGGACTCTATGTTCCACACCAGAGGTAAACCCCTCATTGGTAAGATAAGACCATAAACAAATTTCCCTGGACATCCATATCCAGTCCCCACCCCCAGCCAAGGAAATCACTGTAAAGAATTTCTCAAAAGCCAACTTTGCACTTCTCAAGACTGAGGTGGAATCCTTCAAAGCCCCTGGGCCAGAGGATAATACAGCCCAATCCGCACAATCCTTTACAAATGCATTCTATGAGCACCTGCAGGAATGCATAGATCGTGCTATCCCAAATAAAACCAAGACTCACTCCTCCAAAAACAGGAGACCGGTCTGGTGGACCCTGGCCATAAATAAGCTATACAACAGAAGGAGGAAGCTACTACACAACAGAGCAAAATCCCAAAAAGGGAAGGCATCTCTGATCAGTATTAGCAAGAAACTTCGATCCCTCATAAAATCATCAAAGGCCAGTTTCGAAAGAAAAATTGCCCTAGACACTAAAGATAATCACAAGGCCTTCTTTAGTTATGTCAGGAACATGGGCGGAAACTCCCAAATATGCTCCGAATTGTTGCATAACGGTGCAAAATATACCGAACCTACATACATAGCCAACATCCTGGCAGACAGATTCAGCGCAAACTCCCCCCCCCTTCCCCCCCAAAGGAGCAAATGCCTATCCCAACTGAATGTAACCTCCATGACATCACAGATGCACAGGTGAAAGCTGCCCTCTCCAAAGCAAAAAACACAGCATCTATGGGACCGGACGGTGTCCCAGGCTGTGTCTTACACGAGCTCCAAGAAGAACTGAACCCTCACATTAAGTCACTGTTCAATCTTAGCCTTACTACAGGATATGTACCCAAAGAATGGCGTACAGCTACAGTGGTCCCACTCCACAAAGGTGGTGCCACAACGGACCCCATAAGCCTGACTAGTCTGGTCTGTAAAGCTATGGAGAGTATTATCATGGAACTCATAAACAAAGACATTGAGAGCCTCCAGACACTGGACCCTACCCAATTCGGCTTTGTTAAGGGCAGATCTTGCCTCTTAAACCTAGTTGATTTCTTTGAAACAGTTACCAAAGCCATAGATGAGGGCAAGGTAGTCCACACAGCCTACCTGGACCTCGCAAAAGCCTTTGACACAATACCCCACTCAGGCATCATAAATAAGCTTACCAGCTTAAATATCAACCCCTATATCACAAGATGGGTTGCAAACTGGCTCAGAGATAGAACCCACATGGTCAGAATCGCAGGTGCCATGTCCGAATCCAAACCAGTTACAAGTGGCGTCCCACAGGGCTCAGTTCTGGGACCTCTCTTGTTCGGTATATACTTCTCTGAGGTTCAGGCTAACACGGGGGGATTATGGCTGACAAAGTTCGCAGATGATTGCAAACTGGGGGCCATAATCGAATCTCCAGCTGACACAAGCATCCTCCAAAAGGGTCTCACAGAGACGGATGCTTGGTGCCGGAGCCACGGCCTCAAGCTAAATGCTAAAAAGTGCATAGTCATCCCCTTTGGGAAAAACAAGGTGCCCACAAATTACCACATAGGTGGTAATCCATTAAATCGGAAGAAGTAATTAGAGATTTGGGGACCAACGTAGATAGTAATCTCTCCTTTGATAATCACGTTGCCAAAGTGGTTAGAAAGACCTTCTATATAGCCCACCTTATCACGAAAGGGTTCGCATCTAGATCAAGAGAGGTCATTGTGCCCCTCTACCCGTCACTCATCAGGCCCATAATTTAATACAATGCCCCTTTTGGGATGTACCTTACCCGACACCTGCAGCAACTGGAGAGACCCCAAAAGTACCTCACCAAGAGGATCATGGGCTACAAACCGATGTCCTATGCAGCTCGACTAAAGAAACTCCAGCTCTACTCAGTTGCTTACCGCCTACTCAGAGGCGATCTATGCCTGACGTACAAAGCCATGTCAAACCCAGAATTAATGGACATGCTCCACCTCAAAAAATCCAAGTCCCTTAGAGCTACATGCTCCAGGGACCTAAACCTCAGCACAAAAATAAATAGGACATGCTGGAGGGACAGATTCATTTCCCAGAGGCTCCCCTCACTCTGGAACAGAATCCCAATTCATGTTAGACATAGCCCCTCGCTGACCCTCTTCAAGCGAAATCTGGACGCATGGATGGGAAATTGCAAATTCACCCCTTGGGATCTCTTCTGTGTCCCTGCTAGACAGAGGCACAGTAAACTAATCTTAAAAGGGTACCTTCTGTGACCTACTTTACAGAGGCACAGTAGGCTAATCTAATAGGGAGGCAGAAGCCAAATACACTCTGGCTAGGCTTATAAATGCCCTAGGGCAGATAGCCTAGTATCTATCTACCTAAAAACAATTACAGCAGCACTAGTGAATTTCATAAAGAAGATAAAAGAACTGGCGGGAAGAAGTAAACTATATATAGATATAAATGAAATCTGTGGGAACAATAAATACAGAAGGATGTTCAGAAGGCATGATATTCCAGGGAAGGCGGGACTTGAACAATTACTAATTTTAACATTACACAGATTAAGACAGAAGTCACATCTGTACAATGTGTACAAATAAAAAAAATATATTGCAATGGTTGTTTTCCCTTTTATAACTGAATGTGTGGTCATATCACTATGCTGTGGGTGAAGTTAATAAAAAATCGCCACCACAAAAGGCAATGACCACCTTAAAACAACAGCTCCTTGCTTCTGTCTCAATGACTAAGGCCAGTGAATACGGGGCCAAATTTCAAATAGTATGGGGGAGCACATAAGAGATAGGCTTCATCCTGCCTTAGTACCTCGCACATGAACCTCTTCTCCGCCCCCAGAAATATCATCCAGGAGGGATGGGTTATCCTCATCATTACATTACAATGAAAAATGTACAGAATGGCTGGAATTCTCTCTACGCTAGAAGCCAGTAACAAGATTCTGAAACATTACATGTTAAGAGTTACCATACAAGAAAACAAAATGAGAGTATCAATCAACCTAGTGACTGAATCTATACCTAGTTTGATTCAGCTTTTTATTAGGTGCCTTGAAAAGACAGATAATCAAAAATTAAGTCTCTCACCCATCTAGTAGATACTAAGAGAAAACACCCTAAAGTTTGACTCACATTTTTGGAATTACCATGTAAAGATTAATGGAAAACACATCTGACGAATCCAAAAAACTGTTATTGAATTCTACGTATGGTACTTCATTATACTGGCGATTGTATACATGGAAATTTATGAATATGAGTTTCTATACTCCACATAAAATAAATCTAGTACTCAAAATAAGTGAAAGTAAATGTAGGAAATTTGATGAATTACTAGAGGCCAACCGGGATCACATGTTCATTGAATGAAGAAATGTTCAATACTGGAAAGACTAGGAGCTCATTTTTTTCAGGGACAGAGCCTGAATTTACTTCACAAAGTAACCTTTGCCAGATATTACCAACAGCTCTGTACTGCCCATTTTTTTATCACTCAGGTCTACTCAGCTGACACACCATCCAACAAATCTAAATGTCTACAAGAGGAAATCAGGTAATAGCTCTGGCCTTCTTTTCAAATTACTTAGAACATAAAACCACTGGTCTGATTAAATGACCACACAATCTATAATCAAAATTGGTTCCAGGTTCTCTCACACAAAGTACACATACAAACTCTGTGCTCAAATGTGGTGGTTCATGTGGACAATCCATGACTAGCACAGAAGTACAGTAACAATGTGCCATGCATATTTAGATACAAGACATGCTTCCTCCCAATCATACTATTGTAACTATGTGCACTGGTCCTGAAGAAAGTGATGGAGTCTTCCCAGTAAAACTAAAATCGGTGAAGTGGCACTCCCTCAAGCATCTTACACTCTGTTCTACACACACCACCTATCATCTGTATGTGCTGCATCTTTAAGAGGCATTTCAAGGTGCTGAACATGCAAATAAATAGCAGGCACGTGCCAACTTCAGTGGCATTTTGAGAGTGCAGCCACAGAGTGAGCATGTACGAGTGTAACAGCTAGTCTGTATACAAGTTTACCCAAGTTAAAGTTATTAAGCCTCAATCCTGATGTGTTTGTACAAAATAAAGCTGCTTGAACAGAACCATGAAGCCTCATCTATTACATCCTGACTAGACGAGTGACATGGTGTCAGAACTGGGATTCCAGAGACTGCTTTCCAGAGGTACGAGGTGCAGAGTTAACAGTGAAGGTAAACTAAGAGAAACGAGCATGAAAGAGAGTCAGAAAAGAACAAAAGGTAATGAAAACTTGCATGAAGTTTATTTTATAAAAAAAAACAACGGAGCATTACAGGGGCACAAACCGCATTATTAAACAAGCGAGAGGTACAAAAGGCTTGTTGATTAAATGAAATGTTTAAAATTAAGAGATTTCATAAAACAAGCATCAGAACAGTATATAAGGGGTTTGGAATTACCTCAGAATTGCAAAACAGGCATGTTTTAGAGTAAAACGAGCACAAGAAAAGTATAATAAGCATAAAAAGAGATTAAACGAGCAAAACAAATATAATAAGGGCAAAATGGGCACATTAAGTGTAAATAAAGCAAGACGACTGCATGTTGTTTGTGTGGCAAAGTGCTGTGTTCATAAACTACTATTTCACATTAACTGAAGCCCTGAATAGCATACCTAGAGTTACTGGAAATAAGTAAGTGTGTAAAAGTGCTTACAGTGTATGCGTATTACTGTGTACGTATTCTGAAGAGTTTGTGTGCAAAGTGCAACTATTTCGTGAAGTACAGTCATTTTGAAAAGTTTCTTGTGCTGGGTGTGTCTATTTGCAAAGTGCCACCATTACAAAGTGTTTCTTGCACTGTAAATGCAAAGAACCACCATTTTGGAAAAGTTTTGGTGTGCCGTGTACTGTTTACTTGCAAAGTGCAGTTACTTAGAAATATTTCTTACTCTTAGTTTCTTCTACCCAGTTCATTCGCACAGTGTAGTTATTTGGGAATGTTTCTTACACTGTTAAGAGGTGATTTCAACAGTATTACAGTGCCTGAGAGACTTATTTTGCAAAGTTCAGTTATTCAGAGGCTTGTTGTGCTATTGGGCATAAATTACGAATACTGGCATAAATTTCTGACATACACATGTATATGTGTGTGTGCTCGTGCATATTTGCAAAACCCTTCACTGGTATGTGTTAATATGGCAGACAGATTTCAAAAGTCCTCACCACTTGTATTTGACCAGAATATTGCAGAGAAATGGAGAATATTTGAGCAAGGGTACGATATTTTTATAAAAGCAGCTTATTCCGACAAAGATGCATGGTCAGACCAGCAAGAAAAGTTCCGATAGCTATGCAGGATAAAGTTAAAGCTCAGTTGGAAAAAATTATGCAGCAAGGTGTAATTGTCCAGTTACAGAACCAACTGAATAGGTGTCGTCCATGGTAATGGCCACAAGAAAGGTTCAGACAAAATCAGACTATGTATTGACCCAAAGGATGACTGCATAACCTATGTCTCAAAGAGGGAGGATGTGCAACAGAGTGTTTGTGCTGTATCTTTAAGAGGCGTTTCAAGGTGCTGAATGTGTGTATAAATGGCAGGCATGTGCTAACTTCAGTGCCATTTTGAGAGTGCAGCCAGAGAGTGAGCATGTATGAGTTTAACAGCTAGTTTGTATATGGGTTTACCCAAGTTAAAGTTATTAAGCCTCAATCCTGATGTGTTTCTACATGATAAAGCTGCTTGAACGGTTTACCCACATTAAAGTTATTAAGCCTCAATCATTATGTGTTTGTACGAAATAAAGCTGGTTGAACAGAACACACAAAGTTTAATTTACTACATCCTGACTATATGAGCGACAGTGTGTAACCACAAAAAGGCAGTAAGTTTTCTTGCCACAACTAAAAGCTCCACTGAAGGAGTCCTCTCAAACTCTGGGGGGGGGGGGGGGGGACTCAGCAGAGGGAGCTACAAGTTTCTCCACAAGGTCCTGTATAACAAGCAACTCCAAAAACACAAGACACTACCAAATTTGAGAAGTCCAGTATATAAAAGGAGCTGCAGGGTACTAGCTACATTTAGCTGGTACTTCTCCAGTTCCTGCACGACTCCCAAGCTCAGAAAAAAGTATAGTTGTGTGAAATCTTACCATAATGGTAGAGGTCCTTGCCTTCACCACTGCAGTATTCCTTAATAATGGGGATTCCCTGCCATGAAGCCCTCAGTCCAGTCACTTTACAAAAGATTTCTGTTGCTTTAAGGTACGCTGAATGTCACCTGCTTACTCCTTGCTTAAGGTAGGGCATAAAGGGGACGTTCAGACGTGCTATCCTCAGAACAGATTGCCCCAGTAGGAACAGCAGTCCAAGGAGAATCTGCACAGCCAGGAAGGGAAAAAGATCAGGGGGATGGAGGGAGGGAGTGAATACTGCAGTGATGAAGGCAAGGACATCTATTGTTATCGTAAGATTTTACACAACTGTACTATGTCCTTACATTCACCGCTGCAGTATTCCTTACTAATGGGAGTGCAAAAACTCAAGAAGAAACCTGGAGAAGGAAACAGCAGAGCCCACCAAGAAGCCATAAGAATGGCAGCAGCAAAACCAGCTCTAGCTCTGGAGATACCATCCAACTGATAATGTTTGGCAAAGATATGCAAAGAAGTCCAGGTAGCAGCTTCAAGAATAAAATTAGCATCTAAGCCTTTGAAAAAAGCACCAGAAGAAGCCACAGCTATAATGGAATGAGCCTTTGCAGAAGGAAGGAAGGTTCTCCCAATGAAAAGTGTAACAAAAGGAAATAGCCTTTGAAATCCAAGTGGAAATAGTTTGCTTGGAAACAGCCAATCCTAAAGACCTAGGATGAAAGAAAACAAATAACTTATCAGACTTCCTGCTAGCTTTGGTTTTATCCAAATAAAATCTGAGCTGTCTATGCACATCTAAGGTATGTAGCACCCTCTCACTGTCATACTGCGGACAGGGGAAAAAAGACAGGCAAATTAGTAGACTGATTAACTGACAACTCATTTACCATCTTGGGCATAAAAGAAGGATTAGTACGCAAGGACACCCTGTCCTCATGAAATATCAAAAAAGGGGGACAAGTCATAAGGGCTTGCAACTCAGACAACTGTCTGGCAGAAGTAAGAGCTAACAAAAGAACTGTCTTCCACGAACAATGTTGCAAGGAAGCTGAAACAGCAGACTGAAAAGGAGACTGAGTCAATTTTTCCAGAACAAAATTAAGATCCCAGGGATGAGGAACAGGCTTCCTGGGAGGTCTAATATTAAGGACGCCTTTAAGAAACTGCTTAGCCTCAAATCTAGAAGCTAATGGGGGGAGTTAAAGGCAAACAGCAGAAAGAGCTGATAAGTGGGCCTTAATAGAATAGGCCAAACCAGCATTGAGCAACTCACACAAATAAGAAAGAACCAAAGGAACATCCACAGAAAATGGTCCAGGTCACAAGAAAGACACCAAATAGAAAACTTCTTCCATTTAGATAAGTAGGATTTTCTAGTAGTAGGTTTACTGGCCTCCTGCAAGACCTGCAGCATGTCCTCAGGAAAAAGGTGTCTATGAGGAATCAAAACTCTAATCACCCACAGTGTCATCTGAAGTGTGCACAGGTGGGGATGGATGAGAGACTCTGTCTTGTGTGAGGAGATCCACCCTGTGAGGTAACTTGTGATGATTGCCCCTGGCGAGATGCAGAGGTAGTGGGAACCAGTGCTGTCACAGCCAAAAAGAAGTCACCAGCAAGATTTTGGGAGCATCCCGTTGAATCTTGAACAGGACTCTTCCAATGAGAGGAAGGGGAGGGAATGCATAAAGAAACATCCCCATCCAAGAAAATGAGAGGGCAAACACCTTCCAGACCAGAAGGACCTGGGACTCTGGCACAAAACAGAGGAAGTTGTTTGTTCAAAGGGGAGACAAAAAGAGATCTACTTGAGTACCCCACTGGTAAGACACATCCTTGTGAAGCATCCATTTGTGGGACTGAGTGTTGGACCTGCTCAGATTGTCTGCCACAATGTTCCGATCTGAAGGAATGTAAACTGCCTGAACAGTTGCATGATATTGGACAGCCAGATCCCGTACCAGAAGTGCCAGCCAGCAAAGGCGGTGCGATCTTGTACCACCCAGTTTGTTGATATACCGCATGACTATAGTATTGTCCGTGAATGCCTCGAGAGGCCCTGCAGAGAAGAGAGGATGACAGGCCTGAAGAGCCCTCATCTCTTTGATGATGATGTGCTCCTTCTGCTGATGAGGTGACCACACTCCCTGAACCTTCAGGGAGCCAAATGTTGCTCCCCATCCCACATCTGAAGCGTTTGTGAACAGATCCTGAGAGGGAAGCAGAGGCTGAAACGGGAGCCCTGGATTCAGAGACAACTGCTGAATCCACCACAGAAGTTGTACCTTGAGACAAGGGAGAAGAGGAACAGGAAAGAGGATGTGCATGCTGAAGCCACATGACTTCAGAAACCACTGGAACTTCCTCATGCAGAGTCTGGCCAGAGGAAGCATCAGAATGGTGGAAGCCATGAAGCCCAGAGCTCTCAGAAACTCTCTCATTGAAATGGAGGCCAGGGGAAGAAGAGTTTGAAAGAAAGAAATGAGAGTTAATGTTGTTGGAGGAGGCAGTGATGCCAGCATTGGCACCATTTGAAACATGCAACCCAGAAAGACATGATCCTGAAAAGGAGTCAGGGAAGACTTGCTGAAGTTTATTGTGAAACTCAGGCTCTGAAGAAGAGAAATGATAAAATGAAGATTTTGCAAAAGGACCTCTGGAGAAGACACCCGAATCAGCAGGTCGTCTAGATAACGGAAAGATTTGGATCCCTTGAAGTCTGCAAAAGGCAATTACAGGAGCGAGGCATTTGGTGAACATCCCTGGGACAGTAGAAAGGCCAAAGGGCAAAGCACAGAACTGAAAATGCCAGGAAACAACAGAGAAACGCAAAAATCTCATGAAAAGAGGCTGGATCGGAATATGGAGATGAGCATCCTGGATGGTCCAGAGACACCAGAAAGGCCTGAGGGAGCAAGAGAGGAAAAGGGACTGAAGGGACAACATCCAAAAGGAAGGGCCCTTCAGAAAGGTGTTTAGATGGGAGAGGTCTAGAATAGGTTTCCAAGTACCTTCTTTTCAGGGCACTAGAAACAAACATTCTTGAATAAAACCCTTTCCCTCTTTGGGACACTGGCACTTCTTGAATAGTACCCCGAGACAAGAGGTCCTAAAGAACCTCTGGGGAAAAAAGGAAGCTGTTCCTGAGGAGGCTGAGGAATGCTCATAAAAGCAGGATGGGAAATCCAGACCATGAAGTATCCTTGACGAATGACTGACAAAACCCAAGAATCCTGGGTGATCCAGAGCCAAACAGAAAGAGAAAGGCGAAAAGACAGAGGAATGTGGCTGGGAATGGGTGGATAGTCAGACAGTACCTGGTTTGTCAGCAAAGGAAGGCTTAAGAATCACTGCAGTCTGAGTGGTCTTAGCAGGAGGAGTCTGTTTACTACTCTTTTTACCTTTAGAAGGAAAGCAAGACTGTCTACGAACAAAGGCTGTCTTAGAAGGGTAGTTCTGTTGAAATTTAGGCACAGGAGAAACAACAAACACATGGTTAAGCTCCTGTAAAGCCCACCCCTTGTCCTGAAGAGAGACTTAAATAAACCAGCAGCTGCTTCAACAAACAAAAGGGAGAGCATTATCCGGAGGAGCATCCAGCAACTTAGCCTTAATATCATCATGCAAAGGTTGAAGCCAAAGCCATGAATATCTCCTCAGAACCAAGTCAGAAGCAGCAGCCCTTGAAGAGGCATCTGCAGCATCATAACTACATATGACGAACTACTGAGAGGAAGTCCCAAGCAAGGAAAGAGCAGAACATTTACCCTCAGAGTCTGGAAGATCAGAAAGAACCTGACAGGCCTGAGAAAGAAGAGCCAAGACATATGGGTCTGATAATTAACAGCCCTAAAAGACAGGGTGGAGGAAGTATAAACTTTCTTATCCAGCCTATCCATGGTCCTCCTGTCCTTGTCAGAAGGCAGTAACTTGAATGAAGAAAGCGATTGAAATGGCTTATCAGAGGGATCAGCAGCAGGACATTTAAACAAAAAAGAACAATTCTCAGGCATCCTGTAAAACCTATCAGACTTCCTGTGAGCAGGGAGCAGAGAATCCAGCGCTTTAGAGGCAATGTAAAAAACATCCAATAAAGCAGGAAAGACAGGAGGAATGGCCACAGGTTTAGGAGATGCAGTTTGTAGTAACGCATAGTACCTCTTCTGGATATCCAAACCTGGGCACAATCCCACTTAAAAAAGTCCATCATCCTAGAGATCATTTCCCCAAAAGAAATTTCCTCAGAGGGATTATCAAGAGTATGGGAATCCTCCTCCTCAGACCCATAGTCTAAAGGAGAAGGAATCTGGGCAGAATAAGCAAGGGAGTCATCATCAGAATCCACCTCAGAAGAATGGAATTCTCTCTGGGACTTTTAGGGGAAGAGACGGACCAAGGAGGAGCAGAAACTGAAACCCCATGAGGAGGCCGCAACGACAGCAATGCATTAAATAACCCCCGAGTAAAGGCTTGCCACTCACTTTGTGAATCCCTGGGAGCAGAACAGACATAGCTAGTTTTCTGTTTCTTCTTCAAAGGGACAGCCATCCTGGACACCTGAGAAGGCCAGACTCAGGATGGCATTCCACAACTGCAGTAGGAACCTCTTCCCGAAAGAGAAACTGCGGAACCCCATTAGACACCTCAGAAACAGTCAACTGTGGTTCCCTCTAAATGCCCAAAAACGGATGCCTGCAAAGTCTCAGACGCGCTGCCTGCCAGATCTTCACCGGCCTCCAACCCAGACGCAGTAGAAGAATCTGACAAAACAACCGGGTACGCCTCCGGGTGCATAATAACCTTAGGAAAAACACCCAGCAGAGGATGGACAGTGAAGATTTTGGCCTTACCTTATGCACCTCCTTCTTTCCATATGGCTGACCCTTCGGGCAGCACGTTCCATCCATAGTACCCGCAGCAAGAAGCTTAAGTTGCTGGTTCTCAAGGTACAAGGAAAAGGAAAAAAGCCTACTAAGAAGAGTTTTGGGGACAAATGCCTGACAAATTGAATAAGACGTATGGTCGTGAGCAGCACCAAGGGAAAAAAAAAGACACTTATCGTCACAGTCTTTGCTTAGTGGTAGATTGCTGTGGCTATGGTGTGCAGGGTCCTGGGTTCAAGACTTGCCAGGGCTGGATATTTTTTTTAGCATCCAATTAGCTACATGGGTAGAGTTACAGCCTTGTATGTCGTAGGTCCTGGGTTCTAGTCCATAACAGGCAAAATATGTCTGTAAATGAATGTACTATTTTACAGCTCAAATGGTGTAGTGGTACATTGCTCTGACTATGAGGAATCACAGTCTCCCACACTGGCATTTACCCTTCCTGGATGACATTAACTCCAAACAGCACTAAACAAACAGAAAAAGTAACCAAAAGCCCATCTGGGTACTTATCTGCAACACTGAGGATTCCAGCAAACAGGAGTAAAACACAGAAAAGCCAATAAAGAGAAAAATGGATGTATGCAACAGACCGGTAGTTAAAACAGCATTCAGACTGGCAGCAAAAAAAGTTCTGAGGAAAGTACGCCTGAATGTCACCTTTATGCCCTACCTTACGCAAGTAGTAAGCGGGTGACGTTCAGCGTACCTTAAAGCAATGGAAATATTTTGTAAACTGGCTGGACAGAGGGCTTCACAGCAGAGAATCCCCATTAGTAAGGAATACTGCAGAGGTGAATGTAAGGACACCATGATGTCCCTTATCACAAAAGTCAGTTTCCAACAGCTGCCAATTGTCCATTTCAGACCAACACAAATTAAGTTATAGGGATTACAGGTCTGCACAAGACAACTGCTGATGGATGACATCCTCAAGCGTGGTTCCAGGGTTGGCTCCTGGTAGCCTCTTCCTCTTTTTATTTTAATAAATACTCTTCACCTTAAACAGAGATAATCCACACTGCAATGTCCAAAAGCACCAATTTCTTTTATTTTGTTTTTCTGAGACAAATGTATCAGAATCCATAGTTTTACCCATACAACACTGTGAGAAATGATTAAATATAACAAATTATTATAAATCAACTAACAAGTACACTCTTCCTAATGTCTGAAATTTTCAAAAATATTCCTACAAGTCAAATATGCTTTGTTTTCATTACACAGCAATCAAAGCAGATCAAGAACCTTGGCATAACAAATATTAACTCAGCATAATAAAAAGTAATACACATGCATGTATATATATATATATATATATATATATATATATATATATATATATATATATACACACATATACATATATACACACACACACAGAATACCTTTACCTTGCTGGGGTAACCCAGGAGAAACGTCTGGTTAAGTGAATTGCTCAGGGTCACACAACAGACAAATGAGGGCTAACATAATCAAACACGCACACACACACACACACACACACACACACACACACACACACACACACACACACACACACACAGAATACCTTGCTGGGGTAACCCATGAGAAACGTCTGGTTAAGTGAATTGCTCAGGGTCACACAACAGACAAATGAGGGCTAACATAATCAAACACACACACACACACACACACACACACACACACACACACACACACACACACACAGAATACCTTGCTGGGGTAACCCAGGAGAAACGTCTGGTTAAGTGAATTGCTCAGGGTCACACAACAGACAAACGAGGGCTAACATAATCAAACACTGTACCACAGGAACTACAGTTCACAGGTTCAACTTTCTGCACCAGCTATCAAAGTTACTGTGTTCAAATGTGGTGGTTCGTGTGGACACTGAGTAGCTCCATGTCAAACAAGGGTCAATGTACTAACATAACAAACTGCAAACCTGGAAACGAATGAAATTAGCTCTGTTTACATGCCATGTTACCTCTTCAAGTCACTTCCCATTTTATCCCCTTAAAGGTCATGGTAGAATTTCATCCTCTTATGGCAAGTGGCCTACAGCACAGAACCAGTCTAGGGATGCCATTTCATTGCAGGACACCCCCCCCCCCCCACAAGCAAGCAAAACATAGACTTATTTTACCAATGCTGGAGTTAAACAGAGACCAGAAAGGCAATCAGAATCCACAGAAAGCCAGCTACGAACCAAACAGTCAAGGCAGCAACACCAATCATTTCACAACTGTGGTACCACCCACCAACTACTGCACCACAAAGCCTTTCACTGTACAACAAAAATGGTGGTTGCAAAGTTATTTTCTAAGCCGTAACAATATTGAAACATTAGGATTACCATAAAATAGTATATGAAAAATTTAAATTACAGCTTCAAGTAAGAATTACACTTGTGATGACCACTTTATATTAGAAATGCAATTACTAATACATACTTATCTGCAGTACCACAGGAATAAAAAACTAATGTCATTTAAAAATGCTGTTAAACAGATGCTCCCACCATCAAAAACAGACACACAGCAACAAATCAAGCTGAGCAGCAGTGGAAAATCATTGTATTAATTTCTTCTTTTTAACTGGCTTACTTTGTTGAGGAAGTGAGTGCAGTTCATTCTCAATACAAGTCAAAACAACACTACAGAACTAAGATTATTTCTACTTTGAAGGAGACTTTTGCAGCAAAAATAAAGATTTATCAGAACATTTGGACCAGAATATTAACAATAATAAAACTATTTACATTAACAAGCAACTTCTAATATAAAACTCACTTTAACAAATAATAAAATGTTAATACAAGTCCTGAATGTTGCCTTCATATTGTACCCCACCTGTTCAATATACTTTTTTTATAAACTCGTAGTAAGAAACTTCTAACCTGTCTGGAAAATGATTTTACACAATTGAAAATGTGCTCTCTTGCATATTAGCCAAACAAAAGGGAGTATATAAAAGAAACATTTTCTAAACAAAGGTACACAAGTCTTTTATTTATGTATTTTGTTGCTGCTGTTCATTTCAGACTAGTCAACAGTTTATTAGACAATTGCAACATTTTTGCTCAATTACTTTAATGGATTCTGGATAATGTTCTAATTATAGCAATGCTCATTTTCAGGCACAACTCAGAAGCAAAACTATTCAGAACCAGTAAAACGTGAGACTCAAAAAGAGCAAGCACTACCTATTTAACATAATGCAGAATTACAGTGAAGCATCCTATACCCTTCTTCACTGAATGGGTAACAAAAATACAATTTAAGGATATGAAAAAATCTCAGGAGCCCACACATTACACAGCAGAATTAAAGTGTAATAAATGTCAAATAACAAACAATAATAACAATTAAAAATGAAAATGTTAATAGGTAAATGCAACTGTTCTACACAGATAAGATGCACAGCAGCCAGAACTATTTGGACATAAACACAGCAGGGAAGTTTCAGAAACAGCATCACCTCAGACAAAGCAAAGAGAGAGAGACAGGTCACCTAAATACAGAATGGTGAAAAGAAGGGAGACATTCATTAATTTGCCAGTACCACAAACACACTAGGCTGGCAATAATGACATCTCCGTTTAAGGCTTGGCAAACTTCTCAAGATTATGCAGTTTATTATTTTAGTCATCTTTGACAGTTTATTATTTTAATTAGTCATCTCTGACTTGCACCCTATCAGACATACCAACAATCCCACTGTCTTAAGTTCTGTCAGCAAGCATCCACAAAAAGCATTTCACAAACTATGTCCAGCCACTTCAATAAAATCCTCGCTTATATAAAAGGAACCCATAATGAATACATCACTTCAAAATTCCCCATTTAGCAATCTTTCTATATTTTCCTTGTGCAGTGTATGCATGGATAATAGCGGAGCTTTAGCCAGATAATTTAAAGTACACCACTGACTTAACCTAGTGAACTTAAACTACCTTAAATCTCTAACCTCATTCTTTCTCTGCTTCCCTTAGTCATCCCCCTTGCTGAAATCCTTCACCTTATAATGGTGCAAATATATTATTTATTACAGATATACCAATATCTAGCTAGAGACTACGAATAAAGATAGGAAGTATATACAGATAGTACTAAGCTCAAATGGATACTGTTCTAAAGTCATATACCTAAATCTTATATACAAATATTGCACTAAACTCAAGCAGAAGCTCCACATGAAGGTGGAACAAGCTACAAGGGCTAATGGGATGGAAGGGAAAGATAGAGGAGTAAGAGAGGAGACTGAGTGAGTAGTACACATGGTAGTGAGAGGAAGCTAGGTGTAAGTCAGTTGCATATATATTTGGAGTTGAGATGAAGTGAGGTAGTTAAGCATGTTATAACGGGTCTGAGAGACTGAGTGAGGAGGGAAGGGGAGGGTAAAGGGTGAGACAGAGCCTGCAGGAGGAGGAATGCAATGATCAGATGGTGTGAGGCAGGGTGGCTAGGGGAGGTAAAAGGAGGGTTACTAGTCAGGATTTGTGCATGGGCATAACCAGAGACTTTTTAAGTGAGTTGAGTGCAGTCTTGAAGTGATTGCAAGAAGGTAGTGTGGTTATAGGGGGGGTTGTTCCATAATCTGGATATGACACAGGAAAATAATTCTTTTCCTGCTGAGTTCTTGGGTTTGATCACCAGAAGTACTTTTTTGCTGCTGGAGCTTAGTGGTCTATTGGAGCAGTAGGGCTGGAGAAGGTTTTGAAGGGATGGGACTTTAAGAGGATGGTTTACTAACTTGTGACCAAGAGAGAGTTGATTTCATGATAAAGTTGAGAGAGCTCAAGCCAGTCAAGTTTTCTAAGTGAGATACAGTGGTGGCTGTGAGAAGACACACCGGTGGCAAACTTAGCAATTTTATTGAAGCAAGCCTTGCACCGGTGGCAAACTTAGCAATTTTATTGTAGCAAGCCTTGAGCTTGTTTAGGTCTTTTGTCTAAGGTAGATAAGTATAGGGGAGGTGTAGAGTAAACTGGAGATTAGGTGGGAACTGGCATCAGAAATTCTGGCAGTCTTGGTGAGGAATAAATAATAAAAACAATGGTGCAAATATATTAGTTTCAGTGTTGTTTTATTAGTCACAGTAATGTAAACACTATACATTTTCTATTTCCTTGTGACATTTGCTGTATAAATTACATAGTACATGTGTCACGATTTCCATATCCTTAAATAATGATGTAGCTATTTCTGTCACTGGTGGCTGCGACTCTAGTCGTGGCTAAAAACAGTCGAATTATTTGGTTCATAAATGAAGAATAAAACAAAAACTTCATATACAGTAGAACAGACCACTATCAACAAACAAACATATACTTACACACGCACATAAAAGGTGTAAAAGTTAAATATATTAGTGAATGTCATTCAACGTTGTATTAAGCGCCTTATAATTTTGATTTACAGAATACACAATACCACGAACAGATTTGATATACTTCTGTTAAAGCCATAGCAACACTACAATGACAATTCAATTTCAGGTCACCAACTTACGGAAAGAAACTCGACAAATACACCATAATAAAAACAAAAGAACTAATACTTCACTACACTCGCCAATGAAACACCAATATTTTCGTGCTAGTGTCAGTCAACAAGCGTTTAAGTAAAGTTACACTATGACAGTGCACAGACAACACACAGAATAACTGCAAAAGCTGAAACACCAAAAGATGGTAAGTCATTTAAAACAAAAGATCATCCCCGCCTCACAGTACGTCTAACAGAAAGCTACTTGACAAAACCCACAGTGCCCTAAAAATCTTAGGGGGTGGAAAACAAACAGGTGTCAATGCTTTGAATGAACACAGATTATTCAGCTGACAGTATGTCTGTAGAACAGGTGCAATAGGAGTTTCTTGCACTCCAACCACCTGCAAACTACAAAATGCTATGATGCAAAACACCCAGTAAGCAGAACTAACTCCCGCAAAAAATAAAACATTTTTGGATTTACCTGAACTTTTCTCCGCCCAGCAGTATTCTGCCTGTGATGAGCCGCCATCTTGCATGTTGACACTACTACGTCATTTCCGAGACGCCCCAAAGTGTCAAACAGTCAATACTTCTACTGGCACGACAATGACGTTACTACTTGTAATGGCATTGGGGTTGTGAAATTTTTAGATTTGTGCACGCTGTAAGTCTGGTGTAATGTATTCGTATTAAACATGCTTGTACCCTCTGTAGTTGTAGATCTTCATAAGAATATACAGCGAAACACATAACGCAACTTTTAATTACTGAAGCACAAGTCAAACTGATAGCAAACCCCAATTGTGCATTCCGTAATATAAACGAACGAGAAACAACAAAAATGTCATTTGCAACTTATAGCTATGACACTGCCTAGTCTGTGGCTACACTACTTCCGTACAGTGTTTTTAATAGCTTGCTGTGAGTAACCATTGCCCCAAAGACCTTGGGGGACCACCAAGCTCACGTGCGTTCTAGTTCAATGTGCCGTACCTCACCTCTCTGCCCGTCTAAAACCAGTGATTTTGCGAGAAAATGCGATGATTATAATTAAAACATGACAATGATTATAGTTACAAAGCTCCTTTACTTCAAAAACGCACGTTAATTCACATTCTTTTATTTTGGAAAAAAAAAAAAGATTTTGAAGTTAATAGTATTTAATATGTCCCTAATTATTTCTGGATTTCCCCCTCATTCTGGAGGTAAGAGGTTGAAAGACATGTTTTCTGCACACCCGAGTCCCCCAATGGACTCGGCTCAGTAAGCCTAACCCCAAGTCGAGTAAAAGTAAATAATAAATAAAAATAAGTGAGAATAGGGTTACCATATTTTCTTATACGAAAAAGAGGGCGAAAAAATATGTGCTGGTATTACCAGCACATATTTTTTTTTCGTCCTCATAACTTAAACATGCATCCATAAACAACTCCTGAACTATCTTATCAAGAACAATCTCCTGACAAACTCTCAGCATGGTTTTAGACCACACCACAGTACCACCACTGCCCTCGTCTCCTTCTCTAACGTCATAAATCAAAACCGAAACAATAATAAACTTTCTTCAGCCCTCTTTCTAGATCTTTCCAAGGCCTTTGACATGGTAAACCACCAACTACTTATACAAACACTGGAAACCATTTCCCTAGACACCCAGGCTAGCAAATGGTTTCAGTCTTACCTGAGTGGTAAACAGCAGGCAGTCCTGTGGAAGGACAACCTATCTACCCTTCTACCTATTACACTTGGAGTCCCCCAGGGCTCCATCGTAGGACCCCTTCTATTTTCTATCTTTATTAATGACCTGCACAAGGTCATCCCAAATGCAACCTGCATTCAATACGCGGACGACTCGACTCTAATATACTCGGCCACCTCCCCAACAGAGCTGCAGTCTTTATCCCAAAATGCTTTTAATACAGTTGAAAATTGGCTCCTTAATCGCCGTCTCATATTAAATCCCAACAAAACTAAGTTAATGCTGTTCTCCCCAACTCATAGGAACACCACACTAACCTTCACCATTAAATCTAACAATGGCACCATTATTTCTCCAGATCCCTCTACGAAGCTCCTAGGTGTAACAGTTGACAATAACCTTAAGTTTGACTTGCATATTAACCATACGATTAAAGCAGTTAATAAAAAACTTGGCCCTCTATACAAGATTAAACCCTTCCTAACTCCCCGAGGACTGCTATTGCCTGCACACATCTACTCTCCACCCTCCTTTATGCCTCCCCCTTATTCACAAATGAGTAAAACCAACCTGAACAACCTCTCAAGCTGCTATAATCACATTGCTAGATTTGCCACTGGGACAGCCTATAGAACACACCACTGTCTTAACCTTAATCTTTTAGGGTGGCTTGAATTACCTAACCTACTTCAGGTCAACCAACTAGTAGTTGCATATAAGATTCTCTACCAGCCTGAAAATACGCCTCTACTTAAAAACCTTATCACCCCCTATCATAACCTCAAGACACTTCGATCATCCAACAAAATGTTAATTTACACTTTCAAAACTAACAACTCAGCTGGGGAATCTCGGAATTCACTTCCTGCTGACCTAACCTCAGAACTTTCTCTATCTCAGTTTAAGAAAAGTCTTATACAATACTTTAAAACACGATGGCTATGTCCTTGCTCTACTTCAGACTAACTTATACCCCCTCAACTGCATGCCTAATGAGGACTTCTTGTCCCAATGAGACTGTATCTTAGTTATAAATTAATAATCTACTTGTTTTGTATTAACATATGTGACTGAGTGATGTTTATATCCTTTTATTGAATGTAATACTGTACAGAAATTGTAAAACGTGATATACATGTATATATGAAATAGTTTTGTATGTATGTCTGAAGTTTTTCTCCCCGGGCCTCTACTGAAAAAGGACATGTATCCAGTCAGACTATCCCGGTCAACAAATGTAAAATAAATAAATAAAATAAATAAACAGAATGCTGGTATATCTATTGTGAGATCCAACTTGGGAGGGGGCTGCTGTGTCCAGTACTTCTAATATTATTACAGCTACTTACCAGAAAAAAATGGATGTAAAGCACTGCAAGTTAGGGCAACCCAACCCCCTTAAAATATTTACATTGAACCCTATGTCAGATGTTATTAGAAATAAATACACATACCTCTCAAGTCATTGCACAGGGCACCAAAACTTCAAAATTTTCTTGCCACCGAAGTGCACTCTTCCTTGACGGCTTTGAGAAATCCACTGTCAACTAGAACTCTGACACTTGGCAGATAAAGACCTCTTTGTTGAATACTTTGTATATTATCATTTTGTTATGGAAAGGCTAAGAATGTTATTTTTAGTGGTTGTCACTAAAATGTTTTACCTAAAATCTATCATTTTTAGTCAGAATTCCCTTTCAGAGAATTCCTGTTAAATTACCTTTTGTGAGAAAAAGATTTTTTTTTGTCAAAATTGCTAGCTAGGACTTCTGGTTTTGGAAGTTTATATCAAAAATTTTACATAACTGTTTTTTTCCAATTAGGTTGCTAGACCAACTCTCCTAGTTCCCACTACCCACTTGTCAGACGCTGTTTTCTTTATTAAGTCACTCCTGATTCCATGTGGGTATTATCTTGTAAATGATAACTTTTTGTGGAAAAAAAGTGTTTATCTTCTGTCAAAATTATTTGCTAGGAGCTGGGGCTAGTGTATTTGGAAGTTGTCATGAAAAACTTTTACCTCAAAAATATATTTTCAGTCAGAAAGGTAAGATCAACTCTGTAAGGCTCTACTATCAGCTTGTCAAACACCTTCTGCACCTAGGATATGGACCTGGGTCACAGTAACTCGATTGCTCTCTCCCCCAACTGAAGATGAGAAAAAGTTATTAAAGAGGCTTTGGTCTTTCCTGTGGCTTCACTTGCATCTTAGCCACAGATGGGAGACTCCAGTATAGCCAGATCATGTTTTTCAGATGCTTTACCTTTATAAACGTGATTTGCAGAAGGGTGAACTGCACATACCCGAAAGGCAGTCTGCAAGATATACCAACGTCGAATGTAAAAAGGTGCAAATGTGCAATGAGCGAATGCACATTGAGATTCGCTCATTGCACATTCGACATTCAGGGGAAGATTGCACTATAGTGGGGATCGGGAAATGGTTCCTTTCCCCACTGTAGTGCGATCTCGGAGTTAGAATAATAAAGTAGGGGGGTGGAGGGGGGCTTGCCCCCCTGCTTTACACTTTGTTTTTTTTATTCGACTTTCATGTTCAAAAAACAGTGAATCTGCTGTTCGATTTGCTGTTTTTCAAACATGTAGGTGTGTCAACATTGTTAGTTTCATGGATTAGAGTCACTCATATGAGCACTCGCCCTTCTGCAAATCGCGGTTATAAAGGTAAACCTTTTCAGACTGCTGATCACTTTTCTCAGTTGTTTCTTGAAAAGCCATTAAGGCAGGCATATCTTATGCCACTGTTTAGCTGCCTTCTTGCTGGCATTGGGGAAAGAGACTGCAAGATGTTACTTCACTAAGCCTTCTGAGAACCTTCTTTCTACTGCACTAGTCTACCCCTAATTCCCACTCATACCTCTTGCTCTACAATTATACATCCTACACACACTTTACACTTGTAACTCCTATTTCCTAACCCTCCTAAACAACCTTACTGCTATCATGCAAACACTCTTTCTTTGTACCTAATTCCCAACTTCCATTTAATATATTAGAACCATTCCCAACTACCTTTCTCCCTCCCATACTGCTTTGCACTATATACATTTATAATCACACCCCTCCCTAACAGCACCTATCTATTCTATATTGTATGTTCTACTTTTCCCAAAGGAACCTTAATTCTTTCCTATTTTACCTACATTCTCATACTCTAGCCTTTTAAACCCCCGTATTCCTTACATTCCAGAGACAATACTAGGACAACCTAGCTCTCTTTCGTCATTGAAAATACTTATTTCCCACGTACCCTCTATCAGCTTTCAGACTCCATCACCACTAAATGTTTTTCTACCCTGCATTGTCTTTTTCCATCTTGATCCCTACTTTCCCACTACCTGCAACTATAATATACAGATCCCTTTACTTAATCATGCTACTACTCAGCTTAACCTCTGTTCTTCTCCTGCTGCTGAGCCATCTTTCTTCTTACCATGACTCTGTAATAGCTCTCAATATATCTCTAACTATGTCTTAACCACCTGTTCATACTTCCTCCTACACTATTCCCACATTGTACCAAACCTGTTTAATGATGCTCCTCATCTTTACTCCAAATATAGACTGATTAACTCTATTTCAACTCATATCAAAACAAAATTTAGTGGAAAAATACTCTCCAAAAACAAGTATCAATAATTCCCCAATATACTAAAATCCTTTTAGGAAGAGACATTCACCCTAATCCTGGCTCCACCTATCACAATGAACATCAATACAATTCTTTTCCACACATTACTGTAACCCTACAACAGTCAGCCCCCAACTCCGGTAATTTAACTTTTGCTGCCATAAATGTTAGAAGCATAAGATATAAAAATGCTGAACTACATGACTGGATTACCCAACACAAGCCTGGTATTTTTGCTGTAACTGAAACTTGGCTTAAACCCACTATAAACGACTCTGGAATTACACCTCCTAGCTATAATATCATCTGTAATGAGCATATAAAGAGGAAAGGTGGTATTATTACTTTAATATTTCCCAACAACTACCACATTTCCCCTTATAGCAAACCAATACCAACATTCAATTCTGCAGAGTTTCTCATTACTTTCCTGAAATTAAACAATTATAAACAAATATGTATTACTGTTCTTTATATCCCTCCTGGCGATAATACAACTATAATGGAAGATATCCTACATTGGATATCCATAACAATTCTGCAAGAAATAATACTACTAGGTGATGTGAATGTTAATTGGTTAGACATAAACTCTAACTCCCCTACATCTAGAGTGAATTTATTTGGTTTCACACAACTAATTAATAGCCGCACACATTATAGTAAGATATCAAATTCCTTATTGGACTGGATCCTAGTATCAGACACAGCAAATACACCAGGTGCAGTATCTGGCTAATCTATCATTTGGTAACTGGAACATCGTAAAAATCATCCCTTAGATAATGTTGTAAATTAATTCAGTACAACTTTCCTGAATATTTAGGTAACCTTGTACCTCCTAGAAAGAAGAAACTAAAAACAAATAATGCAGTTGTGCTAGTAGAATGCTAATGTATGATGGAGGAAAAGCATGGAAAGAATGGCAAAAATGTAAAACACCACAATATCTTGACAACTTCAGAATGCTTTGCAATTGTACTAAAAATTAATGAAGATAAAAACTATACTATATAAACTTTCAGAATAACAGAAAACACAACCCTAAAAAATTCTGGACGTCCATTCAAGAAATCTTGCATCCCGGCCATAAATTCAACCCTAACCCCTCTTCCAACAACTCATTACTTGAAACCATAATGCAATTCAACTCTTATTTCATAGATAGTATAGCATCTCTAACCAATGATTCCCCAAAATCTAATCCTAACCCTGCCCAGCAGCCACATAACATCATATCCACTTTCACATTCACACCTGTGTAGACACCCTATAAAAACTACTGTAAAACAAACTCAAGCCATGCCCTACTTCCAATGGTGACCTTCCAAGTAAATACCTAAAATGGTAGCTGATAGCATTGCCATCTCAAGCCTTATAAATAGGTCAATCCAGGAATCCCACATTCCCTCTCTCTGGAAAAAGTCACACATTATCCCTCTGCACAAAGGAGGAAATTCACCAGACATTACTAACTTTAGAACTATAACAATCTTAATCCCCCTCTACAAAATTCTTGAAAAATATATTCAAAATAATTGCTAAACTATCTCCTGCAGAAAGAACTCCTATCCCCCACACAACTTTGTCTGTGCTTGATGTTCCTGATTTGTCTGGTTGCTACTGAAGGCATCTACCAGGGAAGGGCTACAACAAGCCTACCCATGCATCATCTGGGAGAAGACTGAGGATCACCCAACAGGCTGTGGCCTGCTTCTCATCTTAGGATTGGTACTAATGTTTTGCTTCTAGTAAGAGAAGAAGCAAAGGAGCATTGTATCACAAAAGAGTGAATCTGTGGTGAGACCATCACTAGTATTAGTCAGACAGTAGCCATTCATGTGACTCCCCTCTTTTCATCATTCTTGACAAGCCAATTCTTTCTTTTCAGTAAGTACTGCTTGATTTGTTTCTAACTTCAGAATATCTGCCTAAATACTTCATACTTACATTTTTAGGGTCCACGTATTAGTTTCCCCTCAAGTGTTTGGCAGTGCCCTGTACAGACATAGACACATTGAGTGACATTTTTCCTGTAAAAATATGATTGAAATTTCACCAATACCTAGTTACACACAGGACAACTAGTTTGCAGTGACAAGCACTGTCCTCAGAGTTGCAAATCAGATACTCCTGACATTACTTCATATTCTCACTCCAACTGTCTAATCAGTACAAAAAAAGTCTGTTGCCATGGATATGAACTTTCCCACTATCTGCATTACCAGCTTAGTAAATATGGGCATCCTGAGGCAATGTAGAAATTGTCTCATGTTTACTGACAACCAGTTAATTCTCAAAAGCACTGATATGGTATGTGAGAGATGTATTTACACAATGTCACTGGAGGCAAAGCTCTTGCATAAAAGTACTACTAATGTCTATAAGGTTGTCAGTAGTACACATGCTGCACCCATCACACACAATTCAAAGCAGACATATAAACCCACATATGCTGAGGCACTTAAATGTAAGCTTCTCAAACCCCAATGACCTCCTCAATAAAGTACACATAACAAATATCCTCAGCAGCCCCAAATGCACTCTTTCAAAACAACACCTACATCAACACATACAGCCACATCTCATGAAGCCTCTACTTCTAAGCCCATAAGGCAAGCCACCACACAATCCAACATTGTGGTCATTGGAAACTCCATCATGAGACACACTGATGTCCCTCTCACCAGGCTGAGTAAGGAGAAAGTCACAGTCAGTTGCTTATCAGGGGCTAGGATCCATCACATTACACATGTACTCGGGTCATTGGACCACAAGTACCAATATGACTCAGTCATAGTCCATGTGGGATTAAATGACCTGAGATGTACCTCCCTAGACTATATGACAACAGACATCATGGAGCTCTCGGAATATGTGTCTCAGACTAGTATGAGCCTAGCACTGAGTAGCATTTGACTTTTTCCAAGGATGATGCCACAATACAAACAAAAGATGACTGACTTTAATAATTGGCTCAGTGACTGTTGTCATTCTAAGGGAGTGCAATATTTGTCAGCGTGGAAGGAGGTGGTCTACAGACCATGCTACTTTGCTAGGGATGGTCTACACCTCTCCCCTCTAGGCGTTCAAATATTAGCTAAAACATTGTCTTCCTCCACAGTGCCTTTTTTCAGGCAATGCCAAACTGAAAGTACTTCTGACATAGCAAATCAAAACCAAGAAAATCTGAAGGTATTACTGCTCAATGCTAAGAGTCTAAACAAGAAGTTCCACTCCCTAGAATATGTCTTCACCCTAGAGAATGCTGATGTTTGTGCAGTCACTGAGACATGGTTTAAAGCTGTGGGGAGCACACCAACAGTGCAAGGTTAAAATGCCTTCCACACATTTAGACCAGCTACTACACAGACAGGGACTAAAGGTGGAGGTGTCTCAATTTACAGGACAATGTATTTGAGCTGTTCCATGTCAAATCACCATAGGCAAAATCCAATACCACTTTCTTGCAAGCTATAGGTCCCCCTCTATGACAAAGGAAACCCATACCATGTATTTAAACTTATTGGAAACACTCACCATCCAACCCAATACCATATTCACAAGCAACTTTAATTGTCCCACTATTAACTGGGAATCCTATATGACACCAAATGTACAGGCACAGAGATTCCTAGATTTTGTAAACACAAGCTCCCTGGACCAGATAGTCACTACACCAACCAGGGGTGCAACAATACTGGATCCAGTCCTCACTACTATGGAAAAGTGCTGCACACCCCCTACTGTAATATCTTCCCTGGTAGATCAGACCACAAAATGGTCTCCTTTGAAGTAAAAATAAGACCTGGACCCCCAGCTAAACCTGGAATATTCAGGAACTACTCCAAGGCTAGCTTCCTGCTATTAAGTGATAACCTGGAAAAAAAATTCAAGCCCCCATAAACCCTGAGAACACTGCTGCCTATGCAGAACTGTTCACAGAAACCCTGTACATGCATGTTAATAGCTGCATAGAAGCAGCTGTACCCACCAGGAAGAAGTACAGAACTAAAAAAAAAACAAAAAACAAAAACAAGCCACCCTGGTGGAATCACAAAATCAATAGACTGTATAACAGAAGGAAGAAAATCATGGCAAACTTAGGAGGTGCAGCACCCAACAGGATAAAAGCACTTTTATCAAACTAAACAAACAAGTAAATAAAGTCTACCAAAGCCAAATATGAGGTAAATTTGGCCTCCCAGGCCAAGAATAACCACAAGGCATTCTTTAGATATGTCCGCAACCTCAATGGCAATACACAAATGTGTGCAGAGCTCATTGTAAATGGAGCCACCTATAGTGTGCCAGAAGATATAACAAACCTACTGGCCAATAAATTCAGCTCCAACTTTACCCCTCTCTCCCCCTCAACCTTCCCTCAGGAAATACTATCAAATATAACTCCCCCTGCTATCACTAATAGTATCCTTTGGGAAGACATTCTGGTAACTATCATACTGACAACACACCCCTTAGAGTTGACCCAGTAGTCAGGGACTTAGGGACACACAAAGACAATTATGTAGCCTTTGACCATCACATGTCTACAGTAGTGAGGAAATCATTATATGTTGTGCAACTTATAAACAAAGGTATGGCATTTAAGTCCAAGGAAGTCATTGTTCCAATGTATTCGGCATTCATCAGACCTATCATTGAGTAAAATGCCCTCTTTTATATGTACCTAACCAGGCATATCCAGCAACTGGAACATCCACAGATGTTTCTCACTAAAAGAATACAGGGCACAAGTGAAATGTCCTATGAAGACCACATCAAAGCCCTATTCCTGTATTCTGTCTCCTACAGGCTTTTAAGGGCGATCTATGCCTGACATACAGGGCATTGTCAGATGCAACTCTGATAGACTTCTTGCATATCCATAAAACAAACAGCACCATAATTATCCATTCTAAAGACTTAAATCTTGCCTGTGATATAAATTGGACCTGCTGGAGAGATAGATATGTGTTCCAAAGACAACCATGCCTCTGGAATAGGCTCCCCATCTATGTGAAGCAGAGTTCCTCCCTAACTCAATTAAAGTGTAACTTAGACAATTAGATGGGGAACAGGAAATTCATACCTGGTTTGGCATCTATGTCTCTAATGGACACAGGTAACCTGTAAATGGTTCATCTTCCAGGCCCCTGCTTATAAATGTTTCATCTCTCAAGTCCTTGCTTACACTTATCAAGGGTGTGACACCCCACCACTGAAACAGTAATCAAGGAGCCTCAATCCTCACTACTAGCATCAGTGGGGGAAATACATTGGAAGAATGAAAAGTATACACACAGTATTTCCAGATGCAGCTCTCTGCATCAAGTGCAATTTCCCGTAAGAGCACACAGAGACCACAGTCAGTCCGGGGTGGTTTTTCACTCTTTCTCCAGATCCCCAATAAGACTCTCCACTGGCACAGCTACAGAACTGAGATCTCAGCTGAGTGACCAAGCCAAGACCTCCAGCACCCTCTCTGTCCAATCAGTGCTTTGTGTCCATGCCCAAGTAGCTGACACACACTCTTTTGAGGTTTGATTTACACACACACACACACACACACACACACACACACACACACACACACACACACACACACACACACACACACACCTGGGAAAGGCTTGCACGGGTTTACTAGCTATGCTCCTTCTGCCCAGCCTATAAGGTAGTGCCTCCTGCCACCAGTCACTCCTTATCAGCTACTTTAAAGCCCTTAACAAAAGGTGTCCAATCTTACTGTATAATGTTACTGTTAATACAAATGATAGTTTGACCAAGAGCAAGGCTATTAGGAGTGGCTTACACAGTGTCACCAAGTAAATATGCAAGTACTCTCAGAACTTAAATATCTCTAGACAGATCAGTCACAATGAAAGGTTTAAATATATTTAATAATAAATAATAAAATAACAAGAAAATACTTAGTATATAATCACAGTAACATCAGAGTTCAAAAATAACAGGAAATATTTAAAACAACATTGGGGGGCAGTCTCAAATAAATAAAGAAAAATATCTAAATTAAGCTTTGCTATATTCCTGACTATATCTAAGAGAATTACTATACCCTAGTTAACTTACTTACAGAACAAGGCACATGTGTGGTGAATGGATCTTGTCAGGTCCAAGACAGAATACAGAATGCAGAGTCTCTCTTGGAGAGTTCTTAAATTAATATCTCAAATATTACTGCTGGGATGGCTTGCAGAATGACATTATTTCTTGCCATCTGACTCTATCCCAGGTAAACCCCCCACTGCTGGAAACTAGTAGTATTTAGCATCCAACTGTGAAAATACATAGACAAGGGCTTTTTCTCAGATCTGTGCAGCTGTTGGAAGTCGTAAAAAAGTAAAACACTTCCACATCTCAAGCCTAGTAATTATTTCTCCTTCAAGACAACACAGAGAGCTCCCTAGTACAGACATCCTGTCTCTTAAAGTAATTTAATTTCAGCTATTTTTCTGAAGTTTTGCTGGAATTAAGTTAACCGTCTGTGTTCCAGTTTCCACTGTTAAAACACATACATGTAAACAGTTACAATAATGTATGTACATTTCTGTTCTCTTCCAGCAAAGCATGCTGTGGTTAAATTTTACGCACTTTGCAAAAACCTTTTCAACATACACCTCTGTACCAGCAGTTTGATATACACCTGACATACAGTTCTAATACATTTGTAACACAAGTATCTTATATGAATCATGTTGATATTCACAAATGACATATAATTATTTACACGTCTATATCATATTATCGTATGATGTAAATAGCGAATGCTATTTCATCGTACCGATAATATCGAAACAACAAAATATCAAACAAATAGAACAGCAAATTTTTTCCAGGGAAAAAAATTCGCTGCTCCGTAAAAAAAATAAACTTAAACACAAATTTAATTGGGGGGCTTTGCCCCCCACACCCACCCATGTGAGGGGCTGTGCCCCCACACCCCCCTACTTAAATATATCAACTCCAAGATTGCACCATAGTGGAGGAAATGGCAAAGTCCTGAAGGTGGCCCACCAAATTTTTTTCCTGGGAAAAAATTCGATGTTCAGTGACTTCGCTATTTTGCCATTTCGACAATATCGGATCAACTAAATAGCATTCGCTATTTAGTCCATTCGATAGCGTGATATAGACCCTTATTTACAAAACTCCAGATAGTTGGGCTGGCAGTATCTCTTTTCGTGACAAAGGGTATCAGAACTTGTCAGAGATTTGGGATGCATGGCTAGGCTTAAAAAGGTCCTTGTGGTCATTAGCCTAGTAAACACCTATGAACCTATGAACAACATGGCTTCCATCCTTTCCATAGCACTAAGACTGCACTTTTAACTTATATAGATACTGTCATCAAAGCTAGAGATAACAGCAAACTAGTCACCTCCTTATCTCTAGACTTGCCTAAAGCCTTTGACACAGTTTGTCACTGCAAACGTCTACTTCAAATGTCCTCATTTGGTTTCTCTCAGTCCACCCTTATATGGTTCAAAAGCTACCTATCCAATAGGTATCATTCAGTAAAATGGCACTCCACCCTCTCTCCATACCTGCCAGTCACCACCTGTGTACCACAAGGCTCTATCTCTGGTCCACTCCTCTTTATACAGTACTCAGATGATTCTGCTCTGATTTGCACATCTGACAACGTGGCACACCTCCAAAAAATTACTCAGGAAGCTTTAACAGCATCTGAAACATGGCTTTGTAACTCACAACTCATGCTCATCCCTAAAAAAAAAAAGTCCTCTGTCTTGATAATACAACCACTGAAGTCACTTCTCATAGCAAATTATTAGGGATGATAATCTTAAATTCAACCTGCATATACAAAATCGCGTAAGAAAAACTCATAAAAACTAGGGATGCTGTATAGAGCCAAAAACTTTCTCACTGAGGCAACAAAAGCTACACTTGCTACTATTTATCTCCTCCCCATACTTTTTATGGCTCTCCCATCCTTACTAACCTTCAGGCATTACAAAAATCAAAACTTGAACAATGTTATAACAAAGTTGCTAAATTTGAAGCCAATGCACCTTTCAGAACCCACCACTGTATAGCACTAAAAAGTCTAAATTGGTTAGAACTTCCCCATCAACTAATAAATACACAGCTTCTTACCACCTATAAAATTATCCAGAACCAATTTTCTTGTCCAGCAGTAAATAACATTATACACTACTATATTTCTAGTTGACCATTAAGATCAAATGACCAAAAACTCCTGACTGTCCACAAATCTATCAAATCTGTTGGGCGTTGTCTGTACTTGTACCATGTTTCTAAGGTCTGGAACTCCTTATCTCTATCCATCAGGTCAATACCTCCCTTCCATCCTTCAAAACCATTCTGAAAGACTTCTAGCCAAAAGCTGGCTCTGTTCTTGCTCAACACAATGATAAACTATATCCTTAAATTTGAGCAAATACCTATTCATACCTTAAATATTCTTACCCTCCCTTCTTCACTCACTTTTTTACTTCTATCAATTTCTCTCCCCTAGCTTTATATCTAAATATAGCATGTCTGATTTTCTCTCAATTTGTATTTTATTTCCTGTTTGTATTATGCTAACCTTTATTTTTTCTACAAACTGGCTAAAATATCTCTATTAAATCATTGTCATGTAGCATGCACATATTCTTAAACAATGTTTTCATATTATGTATAATTTGGTATAATTTTTTAAACTGTATTGGGTTTTTGTATTATTTGAAAGACTAAACTTACTGTTCTTAAATGTTTTGTAATACTTTGGAGCTTTTCTCCGTGAGCTTCTGCTGAAAATCATCTCCTAACCACTTGGACCTTCCTGGTAATCAAATGTCAATAAATACATAAATACAATACAAAGAATAAATTCCCAGACAAGGGACTGTTCTTCAAGCTGGTCTTTTTCAGATGGGTCTCCCAGGAAATAGAAACAAAAAAATCAACTATTTTTCTTCTCCTAAAGCTATTAAGGAAGATTGGCTGGGATTTACTAAGGGTTTATTTAGATCTTTTCAGTCTTTAACTACTGAGTCTTCCCCTCTTTTAAAAAAGAAAAATATTTTCAACTATCTTAGAGACAGTTTCCCAGTCTGATGAACAGGAATTAGATGCTTACTGCACTTCTCAGGTTCCCACTCCACTTTGAGGAATGTTATTATTCAGATTCCCTCCCTGAAGGGTTGTTTTTTCTGATGTTATTGCCAGAATGAAGGATCATGTTTCAGTATGGAAACAAAAAGAAATACCAGATTCACGGCAAAGATATTGTGATATGTTACAGATGGATTTTCCTCAATCTGCAGCTGTTCATCCTGTGTTGCCAGTCTTAGAGGGTACTTTCTTGGCAGCCAGCAATTTACTTGTTAGTCAACCACCTGCTCTAAGAAAGTCTGATAAATTATATAAGGTTCCTCAAAACCACAAATTCCTTTTTGCTTACCCCATGTCAGACCCTTTAGTAATTTCTCTGTCAAAATCAGCTTCTGCTAAACTCTTTACAGAAGCTAGCCCCATTCCTTCTGATAAGTTGGGACAGACCTTTGATAGGTTGGGAAAGAAAGTTCATATTTCCTCCACCTTGGCATTCAGAACATACATTTTCAGGCTCACATGCTTAAGCTTCTGCTGACTTCTCTTGACAACATGAGGAAATTAATTGCTGACCTCTCTTCTTCAGTGGCTAAAGCATCACTGAAATCCTTAGTATTCTCTGTGTCCCAGGCAAGCAAATATTTTCTAAAATATCCTTATGACACTGCTGCTAATTTTCTAGAGCCGCTGCTACTGAGTCAGTGATGATAAGATTTGCCTGGCTACATTCTCAGAATTTACCAGAGGAAGTCACAGCTGAGATCCTAAATGCTCCCCAGGATAAATAGTGGGGTCTTCTTTTGCTGACGTCCTTAAATGGTTTGATGTAATGGAAAAATTAATTGAAGGGTTTACCCAGATTTTTCAACCTCTCCCTTTCCAAAATATAATAGACAATTTTCTTCCAGTTCAGGTTCCTCTTATGAGAAACAGAATAAGTATTCCCAGAAAGACACAGGCAAACAAAATTTCAAAATGCAGTGGGAGGGATGCTGAAAGAGGAAAGGAGGGTCTTCCCAAAACCAAGGGCAATCTAAGAAATCAAACTAACTGTATGCCCCCTCAAGTGTTCTCCTTTTCCAACCCTGGCACCAGATAATTCTGACACTTAGGTACTGAGAATATTTCCAAAAGCTGACAACTGGCAGTGGGATTCCCTTCCTTCCTTTCAAGGGATCTCTCTGCATCCATCCAAGTTTCCTTATCCAAGACCAGATGCTGTCATAGGCTTAGAAGATTATATAGAACTTCCCCCTGATCAAATAGGGAGAGGTTTCTATTTAAGGCTCTTTCTGGTGCCAAAGAAAGAAGAAGCCTTGAGGTCTGTCCTAGCCCTTTCTTTTAGAAAACTTCACATAAAAATCCCAAAAGTCAAAATGCTCTATTTATAGTCTCTGTTGCCTTTCATTCCACCTCTTAGTTTTCTAGTAACACCGAATTTAAAGGATACTTATCATCACATTCCAGTTCTCAAAGATTTCAGGTGCTTTTTATATTTTTCTGGGTCTGGTTCACATGTTCAGTTTTCTCCCTTGCCATTTGGGTTAGCAGCAGATCCAATAGTGTTTACAAAGTGTTTGAAGATTTAATAGGCCATTACAGGTCGCAGGGCATTGATATTTTCCATATTTAGATGATTGCCTTATTTTGTCAGATTCTTTCACTAGTTGTCAAGAATCTTTTGCTTGGGTAATAGACCTTTTTCTCAGCCTGGGTTTTCAGGTAAACATAGAGACATTTCTTTTCATTCTGTTTTATGGTATATGATGAGATGTCCCACGTGATGGCCTTTCTTCCTCAGCATAAAGTGGAATGTGACATGGAGCAGTTGCTGATATTTTCCAGTCAGACTCAGGCATCTGCCAGTGAATATCTCAAAATTCTAGGTTTCGTTGCATCTACTATTATCACAATTCTATTGGCCTTCCTTCTTATGAGGAACATTAATCGTTCATCAAATCAGTTTAGACACAACAACAGCGCCCCCTTTTATTTCAGATTCCATTGCTAGGGTTTGTGAAAAGATGAATTACTTTTGTGGGTGAATCAATTATTTCTCAACCCAGGTCTACCTTTTTCCTTTCCAGTCCCTACTTAGTTTGTAACCACAGTTGCAGTTGATGTACCCCCTTTCCATTCCCCTCTCTTTTGCTCTTTTATACCGGGGTGTGCACTATTATGATGATGATGATGATGATGATGATCATGACGATGATTATTATTATTATTATTATTATTACTATCATCATTATCATTATTACTATTACAAATAATAATACTGTCCATCAGGACTCTACTCTCCCTCTTCTGAGGAAAGAGAGCTTTGAAGTTTTTGCATCCGAATCACTAATGTTATATTCCTCTTCTCAAGTTGTACAGTGACTAGGAAATGTGTAAGGTGCACTAAAGCATTTGAAGCTGGCCAGTTGATCTGATCTAGTAGGAAACATCATATATAACTTCGGATACTGCAACAGTGATGTATTCAAACGGGTCTACCTGAAAACACCGACGCACTACAACACCGACAACGAAATCACCAACACCACAAAACCGAAAGTTCAGAAACACGAAATGTCACATATCCGACAAACCACAATCCCAACACTCAACAAACAAAACAAATCCCCTGTCCAAAAAGCACACACACAACACAAGCACACCAAAAACCTTACAAACCTACACTGAACCTTACATACACAACTATCTATGCACTAACCTTAACCTAAACCCTAACCCTAAGGTCCATCACTATCGCACACTCACCTAACCTGTGCCCTAACCCTAACTCACTTAACCCGCCCCTATCCCTAACGTCTGTCACTATCGCACACTCACCTGACTCGCGCCCTAACCCTAACTCACTTAACCATCCCCTAACCCTACAGACCGTCGCTATCGCACACTTACCTTACCCACACCCTGACCCTAACATCCATCCCTATCGCACACTTACCTTTACATGTCGGTGTTCTCATCGTCAACATATTAGATAAGCCTGAAAACTTTTTTTTTTTTAATTTTATTTATTTATATTTTGGCAATCATGGAAGAGCACTGCTCATAGTATGACCAACTGCAAGCTCAGTATGGGTTACAGCAAAAATGTAACAAATGCAAACACATTGTGTTACCCTCTACAATTTCCAAGGCTAAACCTGCATCTCACTGTTGTCTTGATAGTTCATGGAACATAGAGATAATATAAACTTTCACAAAAAAATTGAGCCATTATGTACAAACTTTATATCATGCTGATGTGTACATTTTACAAGCAGAAAAGTGGAATCAGAAAAATATCAAGACAACAGTGAGATGTAGGCTTAGCCATGGAAATTGTAGAGGGTAACACAAGGTGTTTAGAGGACAAAGCTAAAGATAAATAATCACTAAAACTGTTGAAAGGAAAATAAAAAACAAAAAAAACTCTTTGATAGGCATGGTACTGAACTTTTGGAACTAATGTGCGTGCACTATCAGAAAACAGCAGATATTCTAGTTAAGGAAGCAACAGTGTTGGACAACAACATTAAAGCAGATGTGGATTTCCAGAGTTACCGCTTTGAATATGAGAGGATTTTCTCGAGCATAGACCAGTACATTACAAAACTCAAAACTACAAAAATAAAAAAACTGAATAGGGATCACCACCTCCCTCTCAGACCAGTGTTTCCTACAGACAGAACGAGACTGATGATGGAGCACTCAAAAATTCTGATATAATAGGAAGGCCCTTAGGGAATCACCTGGATGTTGAGCAAAATGTAGCTCCCATTAGAAGGAGTGAAAGCATTGCTAACAACAGGACAGTACAGGCTATATCAAATAACCAGAACACTGTCAGAGTAAATGAAGCAGGCCCTTCGCACCAAACAGGAAATTTTCAGAACAGGGTATTCAATCATCCCCCGCATCAGGGTGGAACCCATCAGAACAACAACAGCAACAAAAAGAACAACTGGAACAAATGGAGGAGATAAATGAACTTAAGATAGACCCTATGAATGTTTGTAATATTATTTTAAATTTTGGTCATGATTTTAAAATATATAATTTTACTAACTTACAAATTGACCACAAACTTGTTGAATTGTTAGCCAAAGGCCAGAGCTTTGTACAATCTTGTAAAGCAGACATAGCTAAAACTTTGATTGATTTAAAACTCTTTGGGAGGAAGCTCAATATTACTGTGTTACTAGGCCAAAATAATAACAATAAAAGTGTTTTTAATATAACAAGCACTTTTTACACACCATTCCACCCTGTGTTAACTCTTTTTGAACAGTTGTGTGAATTAGACCTATGGAATGCCATTGAGCAGAACAATAGTCACGTAATTGTTGAATCTAATATTAGTCAAGACGAGAGACTACTTCTGAAAGGTGTGAAACAAGCAGGGGTATGTGTGATGCAGCCTGACAAGGGGGAGGGCTGACTATAATGAATACATTAGTAAGATGGATGAAGTGTTAAATAGCAACACATATGCTGAGGTTACTAAACCCGAAGTTAACAATGCCTATTCTAGGTTTGTTCATTTTTGAATGATATGTTCATTGATGCTAGATTCGACATGGACTTATATAATTTTTTATCTTTGCCAGCACCCCAGATACCTATTTTCTTTGGTATCCCGGAAATTCATAAAACATTAATGACCCCCATATGAGACCATTAGTTGATGCAAGAAATAGCATTACACACCCCTTTGATAAAGTAATAGATCACATTTTAAAGAAATATATTATCCAGGAGATTTGTAAAGACTCATGGACATTCCTTTCGAACATCAATGCTTTAGATTTTCAGACCAATTTTAATTTTTTAACAGTGGATGTTAAGGACCTGTACTCCTCAATATCCCATCTTGAGGGAATAGAGTGGGTTAGTTATATGATGCATAGCAAAGGAGCGCCTCCAACTGAAGTTTTCCTTATTGAGGAACTTTTAGATATCATTCTATCTCAAAACTTCTTTACCTTTAACAACAAATACTATTTGCGGAAAATTGTCATGGCAATGGGCTCCCCTTGCAGAGCCAGCCTCACCAATTTAGTGATGGCTTATTGGGAACAGCATTATATTAAGAATAACTCATTAATAGCCAGCCAGATATTTTATTATACACATTTTTTGGATGATATCTTTATGATTATCAATGACGATGAAACAAAAGCTGTTGAGTTAGTGACATATTTTAACACAACTACACAATTTCTTACATTCACTGCCAATTTCAGTACTGAATGGATAGCTTATCTTGATGTTGATCTATCTAAAGATGATGTTAATAAGTGTTACATCACTAAGATATTTCAAAAGGAGACTTATTCTAATTCCTTTCTCCATTACAGTAGCTGCCATCCTTTCCACCAGAAACGATCGGTAGTCAAAGGACAGTTAGTGAGGGCAACTTATATGATAACTAAGGATGAAGAATTTTATTTAGAATGCAACAATTTGAAGGAGATGTTTAAGAAAAGGGACTACCCAGATACATTGATTAGTAATTTGATCGGGGAAGTCCAAAGTAAGAGATCTATGGGTATTTGTAAACCCATTTTGTATGTTAAGGATAGATCATCTCATAGCACTGAACCAGAAGTAAGTAGAGGAGGATGGAGTGATTTGTTTAGTATGTGCTCCCTGATTACTCAGTATAGTATTAATGCCCCTGTCATCTATACAATCATCAATATAAATTGGCCATTGACCAGGAATGACACAACATTAAGACAGAAATTACAGGAATCACCTAGAATAGTTTTCCAATGAGGCCAAAATCCAAAAGGTTTATTACAATGGAACCATAGGAACCTTAGTTTGAGGAAAGATATGTTTAAATGCAACATGTATAATTTCTGTAAGTATATGGATATTGGTCAAGGATTTACACTTAGAGGGCAAAAATACTATACTCAATTTAAATTAAATTGTCAAACAAGAGCCGTGCTATATGTGGCTCAGTGTCAACAGTGCCCAGCCTTCTATATTGGTCAAACGGATAGAAGGCGGAGAAAACAGGTATATGAAAATCTTTACCACATCAGTAGGTTGAAACAAGAGAATTCTGGCTCGAAGTATTGGAACCCACCCGAACACAGCTTTAAGTTTAGAACTATTGATTGTATTGTTCTCGATGGGAGACGGGGCCCTGAATCACTCCTATTGGAAAGATTGGAGTTTAGGTGGCAACTATGTACTAGTGCTTGTCAATTTCCAGGCTTGAATGAAGTGTATTCTATTCTTTGCATCTTGAAGCTGAAAAACATTGAGAGATAGGAAAGAATATATATATATATATATATATATATATATATATATATATACATATATATAAATAACATTTTTTCCGTTAGTTGACTTGTTTATAAATTTATAGACTTTATAATGATCTTAAATATAAGACGTCTTGTTTTAAAAAAACAAACAAAAAAGTATACAACATTCACATCTGGTTTTTAATGTGAGTGGGGGATCTTGTAAGATGCATTATATATATTTTTTAACAAGTATTTTTTGTCACAGTTTTTAGTAGCATTGTTTAATTCAGAAATACATGTGAAAAATTAAAAACCAAACAGCTGTTATGATTGTGGAACATACAACCTAATATAATTTTATTAGTTCGGCAGCTTTAAATAATAAATATGTTTTTAGAGTGACTTTGAAGAGTCATTAATGAGAAGGCTTTCAAATAGTAGGATTTCATTGGTTTTTATGATCATATGACTTTATTTGGATAATTATTTAAACTGTTTGTATTATTTGTTCTTTATCTGAGGAAGTCCCTCAATTAAGGGGGATGAAAGCGTTTCAATAAACTGTTTTGGACTTAAACTGAATGAAAAAATAATAAAACTCGACTGCATTCAGGATAATAATGATGCTGGATTTTAAGTATTAAAGGTGTTCTCAGTGTTCAAAAAAGAGCCAGCAGCTTATTTTCCTGAATACAGTCGTGTTTTGGTCTTAAGCTTTCTTTGGCGTGTTTTATGCTAGAGATAAATAATGGTAAAGCCACTGAGTCTTAGAACTGAGACATTTAAATGTTGTAAGATGACACTGACCAAGGAGTAAGAGAAGTCATGTATATATTTACAGGAAACTAAGCACAAACGTTTGATCTTAATGGAGAAGTAGAAACCTAGTGATAAGCAGTAGAATACTGGTGTAAATGGGGTGACTTGCAAGGAAATTAACCTAGTGCAGAGTAGTTTTGATTATTATTTATTTATTTAACATTTGTTTTATAAGGATAATCTGACTGGCCAGCTACTGTCAATTTTCAGCGGAGCCCTGGGGAGAAAAGCTCCAAGATGTTACAATGTGACTAGATGGCTATTAAGGAATAACAATAAGTAGAATAACAATAAGTAGAATAACAATAAGTAGAATAACAATAAGTAGAATAACAACAAGTAGAATAACAATAAGTAGAATAACAATAAGTAGAATAACAATAAGTAGAATAACAACAAGTAGAATAACAATAAGTAGAATAACAACAAGTAGAATAACAATAAGTAGAATAGCAAGTAGAATAACAACAAGTAGAATAACAAGTAGAATAACAATAAGTAGAATAACAACAAGTAGAATAACAACAAGTAGAATAACAAGTAGAATAACAACAAGTAGAATAACAAGTAGAATAACAATAAGTAGAATAGCAAGTAGAATAACAACAAGTAGAATAACAACAAGTAGAATAACAACAAGTAGAATAGCAAGTAGAATAACAACAAGTAGAATAACAAGTAGAATAACAATAAGTAGAATAACAACAAGTAGAATAACAATAAGTAGAATAGCAAGTAGAATAACAATAAGTAGAATAACAATAAGTAGAATAGCAAGTAGAATAACAACAAGTAGAATAACAAGTAGAATAACAATAAGTAGAATAACAACAAGTAGAATAACAATAAGTAGAATAACAAGTAGAATAACAACAAGTAGAATAACAACAAGTAGAATAACAATAAGTAGAATAGCAAGTAGAATAACAACAAGTAGAATAACAACAAGTAGAATAACAACAAGTAGAATAGCAAGTAGAATAACAACAAGTAGAATAACAAGTAGAATAACAATAAGTAGAATAACAACAAGTAGAATAACAATAAGTAGAATAACAAGTAGAATAACAACAAGTAGAATAACAATAAGTAGAATAACAACACGTGGAATAACAACAAGTAGAATAACAATAAGTAGACTAACAAGTAGAATAACAACAAGTAGAATAACAACACGTAGAATAACAACAAGTAGAATAACAACAAGTAGAATAACAACAAGTAGAATAACAATAAGTAGAATAACAACAAGTAGAATAACAACACGTAGAATAACAACAAGTAGAATAACAATAAGTAGACTAACAAGTAGAATAACAACAAGTAGAATAACAATAAGTAGAATAACAACAAGTAGAATAACAACAAGTAGAATAACAACACGTAGAATAACAACAAGTAGAATAACAATAAGTAGACTAACAAGTAGAATAACAACAAGTAGAATAACAATAAGTAGAATAACAACAAGTAGAATAACAACAAGTAGAATAACAACAAGTAGAATAACAATAAGTAGAATAACAATAAGTAGAATAACAACAAGTAGAATAACAATAAGTAGAATAACAAGTAGAATAACAACAAGTAGAATAACAATAAGTAGAATAACAACACGTGGAATAACAACAAGTAGAATAACAATAAGTAGACTAACAAGTAGAATAACAACAAGTAGAATAACAACACGTAGAATAACAACAAGTAGAATAACAATAAGTAGACTAACAAGTAGAATAACAACAAGTAGAATAACAACAAGTAGAATAACAAGTAGAATAACAATAAGTAGAATAACAACAAGTAGAATAACAATAAGTAGAATAACAATAAGTAGAATGCTGATGCTGACATTTTTAGCAGGCAGACAGTGACAGTTGAATGCAATAATAGTAGTCGGATAACAAGTGGTAGAATGATAATATATAAAAGGCCAAAACAGTTAAATGCAATACAATCTCATAGTACAGTTAGCAGATCACAAATCTTACAGTACTAGTACAATACATGTACATAAGGTACTCAGAGAAGGTACATATTTACAATATTTACACAATACACAATGCACATAGGTGGACCAAGATGACAGTGAAAAACATGCATCAGAGTCCTCAGTGGGTAACCTGCTTACAGTGGGGTGAGGATTCGGGCGGCGGGGGGGGGTCATTGCAGTTGTAAAGAGGGCTAGCATAAAGGTGAGATTTAAGGAGGTCTTTAAATGTGGTTGTGCGATTTTGTAGCCTGAGGTCAGGAGGGAGGTTGTTCCATGCTTTTGGGACATCATGGGAGAATATGGCTTCTCCAGAGCTATTCTTGCATGGATTGACTTCAATCAGGGCTTTGTTACTGGATCATAGTTCCCTGCTGGAGTTGTGGAAATTGAACATGCCAGCTAGGGCAGGGGTTCTCTCAGGATTGTATAGAATTTGATGAGCTATGTTGAGTTGGTAGTAGCTTAGTAAGTTAGGAAATTCTAACCAGTGTAGTTTACATAGGGATTGGCAGTGGTGGGAGTGTGATTTAGCATTGGCTGCAAACCTAGCTATCATGTTGTAGCATGTGGAGAGTTTGTTCAGGTCGGTTTTATTAATGTTAGAGCTGGGGAGGCATAAAGTAATGTTGATAAGAGATGAGTTCTGGCTATGGCAGTCCTAGACTTGGAGGCTAGGAACTGTTTACTGTGATAGAGGCATCCTAGCTTTTTGTGGACTTTAGAGATGGTTTGGGATATGCATTTATTGTATTTAAGTTGTTGATCAATTGTGATGCCTAATATTTTGGCCTCTGGTACTTGGGTGATGGGGGTGTTGTTGGCTGAGAAAATGGAGAAGGTGGGGTCACAGGGCTTTGTTGGGTGAATAGCATTAACTGTGTTTTTTGGGGGTTTAGTATCAGTGGTGTTTGTTTAGCCATTTCTCTATCTCAGTGAAGAATTCTTGGGCTTTACTTTGTAGAAGATGGATGTTGGGTGCTGAGCAGATTAGAGTAGTATCGTCAATGTATTGGACAATATCAGCTTTAGTGGTTATAAATGGAGTTTGTTTGTAAATATGTTAAAGAGAAGGGGGCCTAGGATTGAGCCTTGGGGGATGCCACATGTGAAGGGGAGTGGGGGGATAGAGAGCTGACCCATTTGACTGATTGTGAGCGTTGCTTAGGTAACTGTTGAACCAGTGCAGGGTGAGATTATTGAGCTTGAGTTCGAAGAGGCAGGCAAAAAGTTTATTGTGGGAAACTGTGTCAAATGCCTTGGATAAGTCTAGGAAAGTGATGGAGACAAGTTTCCCTTGGTTCCTGTATGATTTTATGGTATTGGAGAAGTTAATTAGGGCAGTGGTGGTGCTATGGGATGGTCTAAAAACGTGTTGGTATTTAGATAGTAGGTTGTTGGATAGTAGGTGGGTATGGAGTTGGTGGTGGATGTATCTTTCTAGAATCTTTGATAAGGGTGATAGGATTGCAATGGGACAGTAGTTGGGGAGGTCGGTAGAGGGGTTACCCTTGTGGAGGGAGATGATATATGAGGTTTTCCACTTGAATGGAATGGTAATAGAACTATTAATTATTAGGGAAATGTGGTAGGCAATGGCCTTGGATGCAGTTTGGACATATTCGACTGGTAGACTGTTGGCAGTGAGAGTGGTTAGCCTGAGTTTTGCTAAGACTTTTTGAATGGTTGATGTTGGTACTGGTTTGAGTGAGAAGGGAGTAGAGTTAGTCTGGCATTTTGGGGGTTGTGGTTGTGTTGTGGGTGATATATCATTTATGAATTTCAGTATGGAACAGGTAAAATAGTTGTTGAAGTTTGAGGCTATGTCAAGGTCTGTACCTTCGATGTTTGGTGGCGGTGTAGTGGCTTTTCCAGGCTGGAGGATGTTGTTCAGTGTAGCCCAGAATTTCTGTCGGTTGTTACTGTGTTTACTTTGTAAGGAAATATAGTGATTTTGTTTGTCCATCTTGACCTGCTTTTTTGCTTTATTTCTAAGTTCAGAAAAGGTTTGCCTAGTTTTGGGTGTTTTGTATTGTCGCCAAATTTTCCTAGCTTTATCCCTATCCTTTAGTAAGGTCTTTGTGGTTTTCTCTATCCAGGGGACAGGGTTACTGTGTACCCTAATTGTTTTGAGTGGGGGTAATTGGTTTAGAATCTCTAGGAATGTGGAGTTAAAGTATTCTACTGCATTATACAGGGGGTGGGTTTTGAGGGGAGCCCAATTACAGGATTTTAGGGTTTCTGAAAATTGCTCTGAGGCGAAGTTTTTTCGGGAATGGGTTTGTACCAGAGGGGGTGGGTTGGTACATTTAAGTTTGTGCCGAAGGAAAAAAGTTGGATTGTGGTCACTGAAAGAGTTGCATAGTGTTCCACATTGGTGGGCAGTGTTGGGCTGGTTAGTGAGGATCCAGTCCAAGGTGGATTCTCTTTTGGTGGTCTTGTCAATACATGTGGGTGAGTGTATGAGTTGGGTGAAGTTATAATGGTTTATGTGGCTGGTGGTGAGTGTATGCTGTTCCAGTCAATGTTGACATTGCCTAGAACTATAGTTTCTTGGGAGAGGGAGTGGGAAGTCCAGTGGAGTATAGATTCTAGGGTATTAAGGTTTTCCCCTGGTGGTATATAGATGCTGAGTAAGTTTAGTTGTTTGTGCTGGTTAAGAAGGAGTTTGGTGAATAGAGTAATATGTCCTATGTTCTGGCATTTACATTTGCATTGCTCAAGCAGAAACTGTTACATTTGTGGTCTGAACTTACCATAGTTAGTATGCTCAGTGAGATAATTATAAAGGGATTGCCACAGTTTAGAAGCAAGTACAGAGAAACTACAGTCAGGTGTTTGGATAGTAGGCTTACTGTACCCTGGCTTCTGAGGTTGTAGACTAAGATAATAGTGATGCCTTTTGTTGTAATTGGAGAAGAGCGATCTTGGTGGAGTAATTTGAATAGTTGGAAGCCTAGAAGTAGGTAGGATCTGTCTTATACTGGGAACAACATTTCCATAGATAAATTAAGGCAATAGTGTTCGAGGCAAAGAGGATGGCTGATTAAATAGCATATTTATTGAATAAGGTCTGTAGTACTGATGTGTTTTTGTTAGAAGAGGTAGGAAACAAGGGTAAGCAAACAAGTTATGCAAGCAAGATACTTTTCTCAGCAATTGCTCTAGCTGGAAATGAAAGTAACTGTGATTTTCTGAACCAGAAAAGAAGGTAGCTGATTTTACATGTAAGTTTTCGAATATGATGGTGAAAGTTAAGAGATTAGTTGAACCAGATGCCTAGGCTTCTGAATGAAGTGATGATACTGATAAAGTTGTTCTGCTTGGAAAAAAAGCTTAAGAGAGCTGGGAAGTTTTGAAAGTCTTTTCTTAGTAACAAAGAACATAGACTTTTTTTAGGGGGTGGGGTGGGGTTAGAAAATCTTTTTGGAGGTGAACCTGTGGTTAAGGTCCAGAAGGATTGTGGCTGAGTTTGGATTACATGTTGCACTGGGCTGGAGCTGTAGATTATTGTGTCATTGGCATATATGAGGAGTTGTAATTGGGGTAAATCAAGGGGTTATTTATTCATAAAAATGGAAATAAGTATTGGGGCAAGTATTGATCCCTGTTGTACACCTGAATGAATGTGGGCAGTATGTGACAGACAGGAAGTTCTGTTAGTCATGAAGTTTTTGAACTACTGTGTGGCTTTAGTGCTAATTCCAAAATCTAGCAAGTGTACTAGTAATATTGAGTGGTGCACCATGTAAAAGGCTTGGGTCCATGTTGATGATTATCTCATCTGGGTGAGCCCTGAGTTCAGTCAATGTAGTCCTTCCAGAGAAGAAGTCATGTTGTTTGTTGGACAGCAAATTATAGTTTTTCAAATATGAGGTACATTATTTACAAATTAGTTTTTCAAGTATTTTGCCAAGGGTAGAAGGAATGAGATGGGCCAGTAGTGTCTGGTAGAGGAGGGTTTTGGATCTTTAAGAACAAGTCTGACTTCCAGATGGTAGGAGAGTTCCTTCAGGAAGTAAGAAAGTATAAGGATGCCAACATGACACGTAATATGTCTTTGTGAGGAAAGTTCCTTTAGAGGTGCTTTCACAGAGATGTTATTTAATTAATGCCAGAAGTATCTGGGAAAATGTAGGAGCTTGGATTGTTTAGATTTGATATATTTGGCTTTTTGCCTGTGGATTGCTTGCTCAGTGATATTCCATAACTTTGTGTACTGTTCTCTATTTGTGGTTGAGAGATCTTTTTTTCAATTTTTCCATGTTTCATCTCAAGACATGCATTTCAGTTTTCAGTTCTTTTGTTGAGATGTTCACTGTTAGTATATTTGAATAGTTTGTAGACTCTGGGGAAGTACGTATTCTGAAGAATTAGGAAAAGTTGAGAGACTTGATTAGCGGCTATGTTGCGGTCAGTCAGGGAAAATTGCGAGTGACCAGACCATGGAGGAAAGTTAGGCCTGCAGTATGGAAAGCTTGTGGAGAGACTTGGGACTGAAGAAAACCATATTTGGGGTTGTTTAATTTTCAAGTTTTAGATGTGAAATGTTATAGGATAGTGGTCACTATAAGTTGATGGGTGGGTAGAAATAGAGAAGATGTTTGAAGGGTGGAAGGTTATAATGGGGTCTTGGAGTAAGTGGCAATTTGTTTTGCATTTATGAATGTTGAGTCAGTTACTGAATGGAGTAGTTTCAGGTTGGAAAGAAATTTATACATGTGCTTAGTGGTTACAAGAAAGTTAAGGTTAAAGTTACCAAGGATAATAATGTGCTACTTATAGTTGATTCAGCTGGAACATGATGCAAAAAAACTTAGAATTTTGTGATTGTAACAGGTGGCAGATGGTAATGTATACATGAGGAGATGAATTGAGTGGCAGTTTAGTGAGAATCTAGTTTGGCTCATAATCAACGGAGGGGTTGGCCTGGGAAATTACAAAAAAGTTGAGTGTGGATTCATGTAGGAACATTACACCACCACAATTCCTTGTTCCGGGGAGGGAGTCAAATTTGTATTTGTACCCTGAGGGAAAAATTATAGCCTAAGTAATGAGTTAACTGTGCCATGTGCTGAACTGTTCCTAAAAAGTTCTGAGTGTTATAGAGAAGATATAATGATAAAGGATGTGGGGGATATCAGACATAAAAACTTAATCAGACACAAAAAAAGAAAGAAAATGACATATAATAAGAATTAAAGTAAAAGAGGTATAGGACCATTTGTTGAATTTAACAAACAGCTTGAATCATCAATTGTCTGATGTAGGACATAATTTGCTTCACAAAGTGGCACCTCACATATACAAAAGTATGCAAGGACAGCTTTAATCTAAGGTTAAATCTGCAAAAGGTCATCTTACTTGGCTAATATATGGCACAAGGTAAAATGATATGGAAAACATGTAACAATTACATTGACCCCAAAGTGATAAATCCATCAGCAACAGAGGATCTGAGACATGGTTGTATCCCACACTGCATCAGAAAATATATTATGAATACCTATTTTGGGTATTAAACAGTGACTACCAAGATACTATAGAAGACAGAAAAGAATGGCTTACTCTAAAATGGTGGACAATTAGAAATGAGTTTCACATAAATAAGGAAGCCCTGCCACGATGAAGGTACCACTGAGTGATTTCATCAACAGCTTTAATTGTAGAATGATGCTACACTAATGTCTTAACACAACATTTGAACTCTTGGCCAAAGAATCTAAATCACAAAACTACAAACTGTGCTTGCATAATAGGGCCGAGCATTGCATTCTCTTCTGACTTGTGAGGTATTGTGAGGTATTTGTGAGGTATTTCTGAGGCCTTTCCAGTTGTTGCAGATGTCTTGAGAGGTACATACCAAATGGGGCGTTGTATTCTATAATGGGTCTAATGAGGGATGAGTACAGTGGGACAATGACCTCCTTTTTTCTGGATGAAAAGCCCTTTGTGATGAGGTGTGCCACATAGAAGGATTTCCTGACTGTTGTGGCGATGTGGTTATCGAAGGTGAGACCACTGTCCACCTGTGTCCCTAAGTCTCTTATCACACTTTCTGTGTTTAGTGTACTGCCACCTATATGGTAATTCATGGATACATGTTTTTTCCCAAAGGGGATAACAATACATTTCTTGGCATTGAGCTTGAGCCCATGGCTCTGGCACCAAGCATCTGTTTCTGTAAGGCCCTTTTGTAGAGTATCCACATCATTTGGGGATTCAATAATGGCTCCCAGTTTGCAGTCATCTGCAAACTTTGTTAGCCAGAGTCCCTTAGTGTTGACCTGTACTTCAGAGAAGTAGATGCCAAACAAGAGCGGCCCCAGGACTGAACCCTGAGGTACTCCACTTGTCACTTGTCTGGAGCTGGATTTGCAGTCATAGGTTCATAGGTTGGTACTAGGCTATCAGCCCTAGGGCCTATACAAGCCTAGCCATAACAATTCCCTGGCTATTTCTTCCCACATTATTTACTTTCCTGGACCCCTGTCTAGCAGGGCGACTGACGTGATCCCTGGGGTGAATTTCCTTTCTCCCATCCAGTCGTCAAGGTTCCTTTTGAAGAGGTCCAAAGAGGCACTCTGCTTGATATGTATGGGCAATCTATTCCAGAGTCTGGGGAGTCTCTGGGTCAGGAACCTATCCCTCCAGCATGTTTTGTTTATTGTGATGACAAGGTTTAGATCCCTGGAGCGTGTAGCTCTGACGGATTGGGATTTCTTTAAGTGTAGCATGTCCAACAGCTCTGGGTTTGACATGGCCTTGTATGTTAAGCAGAGATCGCCTCTGAGTAGACGATATGCGACAGAGTATAGCTGGAGTTTTTTAAGGCGGTCAGCGTAGGGCATCTGCTTTAGGCCTGTGATTCTTTTAGTGAGGTAACTTCAACAGTTGACGTCAGAAGAGAATGCAGTGCTTAAAATCCAAACCAATATTTGTAAATAACAGAAAAAAGAAGCTAACATGCAAAGATTAATACAGGTTACTGAATGCAGAGATTGCCCCAGGAGAAAAATAAACCTGCTCATATTTTAATAATCCCACCACACATGTATGTGGAGGAAATGGCCACAGACATGCATTTATTATGCCAGTCATGTAAGTGAATCAAAGACCCATCAGGTCAGTTTTCAGAAATCAATGCCAATCATCTGGAAAATCATGATATTCATATTACACAAAGAGCAGAACTTGGAAGGGACACAAAACCAATTAGGCCATCAAATCTGCCAGCAGTCCAAGAACAACATTCAATCAATGCCAGTGGCTAAAGGGATCTGCAAATCAACCACAGACAGTCTCCCCAATGGATAAAGGGGATCTGTAACATGTTTTCTCTAAGCCATGGCCTAGGGTGGCCCACAGAGACAGGGACAAGCTGCCTATGCTCCTCTCACAAGGTCCACTCCATTGCAATTTAGCCCTTTAAGTCTACATTTCTGCCGCAGGAGGGTGACCTGCTAAATATGTTACCCCTACTCCCCAAGCACATCTATCCAACACTTCCTCAGTATATTTGCTGATGTTACTAGTAAATACAGGAATTCCCAGTTCTGACAGGTACACCCTGTCCTTCCTGTGTAGCATAGGTGATTTTATGTTAATATTTGTGTGTTGTAGTACCCCCCTCCCTCCTATTGCTATCATCTATTACCTAACAGATCTTTTTGTAAGACTTCTAACTCTATTGACTGCTTTGATATTCTTTGCCCCCTGCCAAGCCTACCTTTGGATGATATCTGACATTATTATCATGATCCCTGGTCACTTCTGCTTTATCTGCACCATCCACTGCCCTTTCCTATCTTTGAAGGAAAACAGTAAGCTACTAGTAATGTTACCCCCTCCCACACAAGCAAGACAACATTTGCATACAGAAATGTCTCAGCATATTCTCTCAGAGCTGCAGCAGGTGTCTCCACCACATTCCTCTCTTTCCCAAGCAGCAAAAAAGTAAAGGATAGTAGCACCTTTTGCTGGTGGAATCCATATTCTAAGCCCCCCCATCTCTGACAGTGTGTAAGTAAATTAGCAAACAATTCTTAGCTGTATAGAAACTAAGACTTGGCAGGCATTGGTTACAAATCAGGGATAGAGAAAGATAAAGCAAAGTTGATAATGAACAAAGTCGGCCAGTTGGACTCAAAATAAGACTTGCATCGGCTGCAGAAATAATTTGCTCAGGTGCAAAGAATCAGTCAAAATGTGTGTTGGTGAAGAAGAAATCCATAACATGGTGACCTTAAAAGAAAACTGAGGCAGAGGAAAAAGAACTTAACTGTTTATCAAGGATCCTTATTTCATTTTATCCTTCACAGTGTTCCTTCAGGCATCCCCTGTGGTAGCTCCTTAGTGTCCTCTACCTAAAATAGTTCCCTCGTGTGTCTTGGTCTACACTCTCTAGGATGTTCTTTCTAAGAGATTGCTCCCTGTCTTCCTGTTCCCTTTTCTTCCCACCCTTCATTCCTGTCTCTTTGTACTCCTTTCCCTTCCTAACCCCCCCTAATGTCTTGCTCCCCATCATGCACATATCATTTTTACAGGGCCTATGACTCCTTGTCTTGCTTTCACAATCCACATAAAAGCCAGTCAGCTGTTGGATGTTGTGATAGCCTACAAAGTACAGGAAAAGGGGCCACACTGCTCAGATCCAATGAACACTGTATTACAATTTAAGCAAGAAAGACACAGATATGTTCTGCAAATCACAAATGGGATAAGCTGAATCAGTGATTCAGGACTTGCAGAATGCAAATCATTATGCCAGAACAGTGTGCCAATTTGCATGTTAAATCAGGATGTACCACCCATGTCATGGCACTTGAGAGGTATACTGAGAAAGAAGTGTCTTGACCCTGATTAGAAGGTTTCAGCATCCCATTAGATCTTGAAAATATGTTATTCTTATATAACATCATGTAAGCAACTATAACTAATCCTCTACTGCCTCCCACCTTATTTCCATTTTCAGCTAGTATTCATGCTTCTGTGTTCTATTTAAATCTATAAACCTGTTCTGCAACTCAACCCTCCATTACATTTTCTGATCTAAATTAAATTTGTCTCAAACAATTTAATTACACGCTTTATTCAATTTAATGTTCTCAGTCATGTAGAGTATATACAGTAGTTTGTGCCTATTTCCTTGCTGATATTACAGTGTTTTGTCTGCGGATCTTCTGCTCTGTATAAAGTGCACTCACACCTTCCTTGTTGATTGTTTTATATATTTATATACTGAATGCATTTCCACTTATTGTACAAGTCTTTTTTTATACATTTATTTATTTTATTTCTGTGGCTGAAAATGAAATCCATCCCAGATGGAAGGATGAACATGAAATAAGTCCATATGAATCAGTATTCTACTCTGGTCAACACAATTCAATAAAATACAGTCAAATAAATAAATAAATGCAATTTTAAGATCATTCACCTTAAAGTCAATCCGACTTAAATTTTCAGTTCGTTAATTTTATCATTCTTTTACAGTTGTTAGGGCTTTTGTAAGAAAATAATAAACATGGAGGTTCAAGAAAATATCTATATATGGAGATTTGAAACATAAAATGGCACAGTGGTGCAGCATTTGCATTGTCACCTCACAGCAATAAATTCTCCGGTTTGATTCTTGGCTGGGGTGCCTTATGTGTGGAGTCTGCATGTCCTCCTTGTGTTCATGTGGGTTTCCTCCAGATGCTCTGGTTTCCTCCCATGATACAAAGACATACGTCTGAAGTGTTTCTCCCCAGGCCTCCAGTGAAAATTGGCTTGTTCCAAATTGGACTTTTCCTGGTTAACAAATGTTAAATAAATAAATAAAATAAATAAATAAAAGTTACTGCTTTTCACTATAATTGACATATAGGTAAGTACTACGCTAACTGCTGTTGCGGGCCATTTTAAGTCTGTCCAAGTTCTCTCAAAGGTGAAAATTAAATGGCAGGTGGCTGCACACTGATCAACAGCTTAATTTCAACTCTACCAGTATGAAAAAAATGAGAAATAAGAGCTGGCAATTCTGTCAGCTTGAGTAAAATTCAGTTACTGGCTAGTAAGTACACTGCCTGGATGCCAGCAAAAAAGAAATTTGAGAACCTGAAAGAAAATCAACTAGAAAGAGTGAACAGAAAACACACTGATTGTGAAGAATCCTGCAGCTGTTCAGCAAAAAGCAGTTCAAGCTCCAGTTTAGGAAAAGAGAAGTCTTCCGGTAATTTAAAGGAAAAAAAATAAAACAAATGTACTTAGAGCTGATTAAAATAAATGAAACACTGAAAGAGTATAGCAAATCAAAAACGAAAGGCTGGAAAAATAGAAGAAGCTTTAGCTATTCAGATAAACCGATAAAACTGAAACAATCAGAGGTCAAAATGAAGAAGAGGCTGGCTGATTATGAGACTTCTCAAGAAGAGCTGTTTTAAAAATGGTACAGATAGCTACTTCCCTAGCAGCCTTAATACATCAATGCATTTAATAGAACAGGGTATAATTTAGTTATATTAAAGATAGCTAGCGCATTTGTCTTAAGGCTAAAAGTTAATGTTTTCTGAAAGCATGCAAGCTGCTTTCCACATCTGGAAGGGGAAAAGAGATAATCAATCAGTGAAAATGGGAACACAGGGTGTAACATGTGTTTTAGCATGGATAACCTTAATTTTAGGTTAGGTAATGCCTGTGGCTGCAGCTCTCTAGTTGGGAAATTGTTCCTATCAGGAGAGTTAAACATAGTATAATCAGCTCATTCTCTAAACAAGATCCATGTGAAAATGTGAGGTTCCATTTGAATGAGACAAACATTTACATCTTTTGGTAGAAATGTTGCAATTCTATTCAAAGGAGACACATTTTCTTATCTCTGAATGAATTCAAGTTGAGAAATAGAGCCTTACAGCTACAGAGAAAAGTATACAATACTTATATAATAATGCTCACGTGGAAATTAATACAGATCAGATGGGTTATGGGTAATACTTTGCTAATGGCATTCACCAAGGGATTGAATACAGTTCTTAATAAGGGTAATAAATTAAAATCAGTACTTCAGACATCCGTCTCACTGTTTTGATACATTGCACCGATGTCAACTGTACCACTGATGGGTATCACAGCAGTGTGCGCTAAATGGACAGTGAGCATTCTGTGTGCATTGTTTATTTTAACCTGGCCAAGACCTATGACTCTTTCCCTCATGCTGGTATTATTAAAAAAATTAGACAGGCTTAATGCAAATATTTTTGATATATATATATATATATATATATATATATATATATATATATATATATATATATGTTCACTATAGAATCCCAACATACTGAAATCCCGAATTTCAGTATTTTGAAATTCTATAGCCGAAACCTTTAAATACCAAAACCCCATCGCGAACCTACAGTGCAAATGCACCACATACATACACATATACACAATCTCCCCCCACAATCAAACAATCCTACACTACAGACAAGAAGGGGGGCAAGCACCCCTGCTCCCACACCCCCTACTTATATATACTAACTCTGAGATCACACAATCACACACACAATGGTAACGCTCACACACACATTTCACAGCCCCTTGCACACACACACATCACAGCCAAAACACACACTAACATACACAAAAGCCCCTAACCAACACAGTCATACGTACTTACCTGCACTTACACCTATGCATTCACACACCACAACACCAGAAGCTCCAAACATTGGTATTTTGACTTTTGCCCTTCTGGTGTTTCGGAATTTCAAGGCTTCGGTATTATAATTTCAAAATACGGAAAGTTGGGATTTCAGTATTTTGAAATTATAAAGGGAACCCTATATATAGTGTGTAGTAGCTGAATAGTGTAATACTTAAAGTGACAGCTACTTTAACTGCATAACTCTTTCATGAGTGAATCCCAGTATAGATTCCTAATGCTGGAAAATCATATATGTTTAACTAGGAAATGTCTCACTGTTTCTTCTAATCTGTTTTTTGGAGTCCTAATTGTATGTAGCAGTACTCTGTAATTCTTTCTTCAACTGAAATGCAATTGCACTAATTCAAGGAGCCTACTTCAATAAACAGGAGGTCTTTAACTTAAGTTTATCATACATTTGTATTATCAAAGTCTTTCTTTAAACTTGTTTAATTGAAGCACGTTTATACAGCTATAAATTCATTTCACATTGCAGCTTTTATATACCACAGAAATTTGAGATACGCATTTTGTTATGTTTCTCAATGATGTTATACATCTCAATTTCATAAGGATGCTTTTTTGTTTATCTTCCAAAAATATTATATAATACACAAGCCATTTCACGACCTCCTCCTAAACTATATATTCTCCAATTTAACAAACTTATGCTAAATTTTTATGGCAGCCTAAAAAAACAAGAATTGTACTAGAAAATCATTTAAAAGACTGAGAGAAAGGAGTAATTAACCTTCTAGACTTTGATATGTGTGTCTTACCATCTATTTTCAAAACACTCTTCCTATGGTTAAACTTTTTTATATTCAGCTAGATGGAAACAATTTCAAGAACAAATTTGATTAAACTCAAATTTCTGTTTTAATCCTCAGTATACAAATAATTTGACCAATAGACTGCATTGGATGCTGAAAGATTTCACTTTAATTAGCAAAAATAAATCTATTCCCTCTAAATTTATATCTAAGACACTGTCCTCTTTTAGAACCTTCATAAATAAAAATGTGGATATTAAAGACTGGTCTTTTTTATTGTTCACAATTGCTTACACACCTAATATTTTAGACACTTTTAACAATAATAGTATGAATATTCTCAAAGGGAATAATGTAATTTTGTGGCATCAATTGATGGACTCTGGAAAGGTACTTAATATGAAAAAACTTATGAATAAACTTTATATTGATAATGAGCAATGGCTGCCATTTCATGAAATAAGAAATCATTTTATAACTAAAATCAACGTGATGTATCCACTATACAAGGAAAACATTCCTAACTTAATGGAATATCTAATTATTAAGAGTACTCAGATGGTTCAAGGAAACAGTCATCTGTCTAAATTGTACAAGCTAATTAGAAATATAAGCTTTTATTTTAAAGAAAACTGTTGGCATTATTATAAAATCATTAATAATCAACCTTCTACTGAAGATAGTAAAAAACTTATCTTAGTTTATTCAATGCAAACCTCCTTATCCTTACAATGGAAATTGTTCTCATGGAAATTTATTCATAACATTTATTTTACTCCTCATAAAATGGAATTAATATCTAATCAAGAATTAGGATGCTGGAGATGTAAGTTAAAGGTGACCGCTAACTGGCAGCATATGTTTTATGAATGTAGCCTACTTAAATCTTTTTTTGGGGAAAAATCAATTATTTCTTACAAATCATTTTCAATGATAATTTTCAGCTGAGTAAATACTTGATTTTGTTTAATGTCCCTATACCTAAATGTGTCCCTAAATCTAAATAATGTTTAATCTGGATTTTATTAGCTATTGCCCGCAAAACTATTACTACTAATTGGAAAAGTGAGATTTCTCCCACCTTCACAGAATTCAATAACATCACCATGAATATATCATGAAAGGAGATATCTACAATGAAGACAAGAAGAGAAACAATTATCTGTTATTGCAATGCTTGGATGAAAGTTATGGAGATACTTGGAAAAATGAGTGTAATGCCATTTGACTTATTCTCTTTAAATTGCAATTTCAAAAGTATTTATTTATTTAGACACCTTTGTATATAGTGTGATGTTATCTACTTTTCAGATGTTTTAGATATTCTTTCTAATTGTTTGATTGGTTTAACATAAGTTTTTTTCCTTCTGTCTAACAACATGTATAATGATGCATGTTCAATTTTTTTTAATGAAAATACTTTTGAGGAGGGTTAAACTTCATCTTTTGAAGCTGTACATAGTTTTATGTGTTTGTTCTAAGTTAATAGGTTATGGGAGTGTTATGAAAACATATTTATTTTTTTTTGTTTGAGAGTTTTGATTAAAACAAAAAGTCTTGTAAAATGTGACATAGGTTCTAATTTTGATGATAAGAAAAAAATGTATAACGGATTAACCTGCCAAAAAATAATGGGTGCATATATCACTGAAGCTGGAATTAGACATTTAAAAAATATGCCATATATATAATAGGTGGGAATAAAGACTTCTTACCATAATGGCATTGGTGATACTTTCCATATTATCTTGGAATGTAAATGGTCTCAGAGGTGTAGACAAAAAGGAAAGAATACTTAATTATATTAAGAAATGCAGAGTGCAAATAACAATACTACAGGAACCACATTTGGAAAGAATTGGGCATGTGAATTTGATAAAAAAAAGATTTCATGATGGATATTCTGCAGAATATCAGGGACAATGGAAACAGGAGTACTTCTATTAATTGCTAGAGGAGGTCCGGCAGTGATAGAAGAAGAAAAAATATAATAATGTCAGATTTGTGGTAGCAAAGGGTTACTGGCAAGGGATGAGGATTACACTGGCATGTATTTATATTCTACCTAAAACTGTTATTTTAGAGCTTAAAATTTTTGGAGAAATAGTTTTCCACAGGGATTTTGCTTACAGGCAGGGACTGGAACTTGATTTGCAATCTTCCTTATTACCTAGACGAAAATAGTTTTTGTACTTACTTTTCTCACTTGCTTAGAGAAAAACAGCTCTTGTACTCACTTTCCTCACTTATCTAGAGGAAAATAGTTTTTTATTCAGGCATGTCCAAGGGTCAGCTCCCAGTGTTCTCTCCTGTCTATCTGATGAATCTGGGCATCTTGAGGCAATGTAGAAATTGCCTCATGTACACAGACAACCCTCTCCTCCTACCACCCAACACTACAACCTGTGAGAGATGCACTTATCTAGCCAAATTAGAGGTAACGCTCTCTCCAACCAAGACTGAACTTGACAGTCTTGAGGAAAAGGTAAACATTTGCACCACACCACACTCATCAATAGTCTCACTAAATCTATGCCACCAAAATCCACACATAGTAACACAAAAACATTTGCGGAGGCTCTCAATAATAATCTGTCTAAGCAACAGAGATCTCCAAAGCAGAAACGCAAGCAACCTCCATCCCCCAACACAACCCAAATGACACATAGCCCACAGACTCAGTGTGCCACTCAACCACAGCTAATAAGGCAAAACAACGTACCCAACACACTAGTCATAGGTGATGCTATAGTCAGGCACACTGATGTCCCACTCAGCAGGCTAAACAAGGAGAAGGTTAATGTCAGCTGCCTGTCAGGTGCCAGGATCTGCCACATAACCCACGCACTCAGGTCACTCCACAACAAGTACAAATATGACTCTGTCATTGTCCATGTTGGTGTGAATGACCTGAGACATACCTCCCTGGACTACATGAAAAGAGACATGGAAGAGCTCTCTGATCTTTTAGCCCAGGCAGGTATGACCCTAGCCCTGAGTAGCATTCTGTCATTGCCCTGAATGATACTGCAGTACAAGGACAAAATGACTGACTTCAACAATTGGCTAAGCTTCTGGTGTCATTCTAAGGGGATCCAGTATCTGTCTGCTTGGGATGACATGGTCGATAGACCATGATGCTTTGCCACAGATGGCCAGCACCTGTCACCCCTGGGATTCCGGATACTGGCTAAGGCTTTTGCTGCCCCTATAGTGCCTTTTTTAGGCAAGGTTCAAATAACAAATTCACCACTGTAACAGAAACAGGCAAGCAAAAACTGTGGGTAATGCTACTCAGTGCTAGAAGTCTAAATCTCAAAATGCACTCACTCGAGGCACTCCTTAAAATGGAGAACATCGATATCTGTGCAGTGACTGAGACCTGGTTCAAGGCTCCAGAGAGCACCCCTGCACTGCCAGGCTATAACTCATACCACACTTTTCAGCCATGTAACCTGGACCGAAACATCAAAGGCAGAGGTGTGTCCGTATTCATTAAGGATATCCACACCTCCAAGCTAGTTGCTCAGCATAGTGCAACTAACTCTGGGCAAAACTGCAATCTGAATTGTAGCTTGCTACAGATCCCCCACCATGCCCCAGGATTCCCACTCCTCTTTTCTTGATGTACTGGAAAATATTAGGGTTCAACCAAACACCCTAATAATGGGTGACTTCAACTACCCCACCATTAACTGGGAAAACTACTCGTGTACCAACTCCTTATTGCAACGCTTTCTGGAATTTATAAACTATAATGCCCTGGATCAACTTATCCACACCCCCACCAGGGGCAACAATATCCTAGACCTAGTAATTACCAACATGAGTGACTGGTGTTCCACACCTGAAGTCAACTCCTCGTTGGTCCAATCCGACCATAAGCTAATTACCCTTGATAGCCACATCCCGCCCCCACCCCCCATTAAGGAAACCATGGTAAAAAATTTCTCCAAAGCCAACTTCATGCTTCTTAAGACAGAAGTGGTGAACTTCATGACATGCATGCAGATGGACAATACAGTTACAACTGCTGAATCCTACACAAATGCACTCTATAAGCACTTACACGAGTGCGTGGATCGTGCTATCCCAAACAGAACCAAGATGCTATCCTCCAAAAAAAAGGAAGCCAATCTGGTGGTCCCCTGCCATAAACAAACTGTACAACAGAAGGAAGAAACTGTTGCAAAAGAGAGTAAAATCCCATGAGTGGAGGAGCTCCCTGGTTAGCCTCAGTAAGAAGCTGAGATCCCTTATAAGATCCTCCAAAGCTAGCTACGAAAACAAAATTGCCACTAATTCTAAGGACAACCACAGAGCATTCTATAGCTATGTCAATAATCTCGATGGCAACACCCAGATCTGCTCTGAGTTACAGCACAAAGGCACAAAAATTACAAAACCAACTGATATTGCCAACATCCTGGCAGATAGGTTCAGTGCTAACTTTACCCCCCCTCACCCCCTAAAGGGCCCATATCTCTACAGGAAGAATGCAGAGTCCCTGTAATCACAACTATGCAGGTAAAATCTGCACTCTCTAAAGTCAAAAACACAGCATCCATGGGACCCGGACAACATCCCAGGCTGCATTTTACACGAACTTCAGAACAAACTGGCTCCCCACTTAAGCACCATGTTCAATAATAGCCTCGCATCAGGCTTTGTGCCCACTGAATGGTGCACAGCAACAGTTATCCCACTCCACAAAGGGGGAGCCACCACTTATCACGGGAACCATCGACCTATTAGCCTGACGAGCCTCGTCTGCAAGGCCATGGAACGTATCATCATGGAACTCATAAACAAAGACATTGGCAACCTCCAAACTCTGGATCCCACCCAGTTCAGGTTTGTGAAAGGCAGATCATGCCTCCTGAACCTGATTGACTTCTTTGAGGCAGTCACCAAAGCCGTAGATGAGGGTAAGGTGGTTCACACAGCCTATCTTGACCTCTCCAAGGCTTTCAACACCATCACCCATTATGGAATTATAGCTAAACTCACTAAACTAGGTATAAATCCCTATGTCACAAGATGGGTTGCCAACTGACTTACTGACAGAACCCACACTGTAAAAGTTGCAGACTCCAAATCTGACCTCAAAGCAGTGACAAGTGGAGTACCACAGTGTTCCGTCCTGGGACCTCTCCTGTTTATCTACTTCTCTGAAGTACAGGCTAACACAGAAGGCCTGTGGCTAATGAAGTTCACAGATGACTGCAAACTAGGAGCCATAGTCAAGTCCCCAAATGATGTGGACATCCTACAGAAGGGCCTCGCTGAGACAGATGCCTTTTGTCAGAGCCATGGTCTCAAACTCAATGCCAAAAAGTGCAGTGTCATCCCCTTTGGTAAAAACTCTGTACCCATGAACTACCACATAGGCAGCAATCTACTTAACACCAAATGTGTGATAAGAGACCTTGGGACCCAGGTGGACAGTAGTCTCTCCTTTGATAGTCACATCGCCACAGTAGGCAGGAAGTCCTTATACATGGCACACCTCATCATAAAAGGGTTCTCATCCAGGAAAAAAGAGGTCATTGTTCCCCTCTACTCGACATTCATTAGATCCATTATAGAGTACAATGCCCCTTTTGGAATGTACCTCACAAGACATCTGCAGCAGCTGGAAAGGCCACAGAAGTACCTCACAAAGAGGATTACTGGCCTCAAACAAATGCCCTACACTGACCACCTCAAAAAACTCCAGCTTTACTCCGTAGTATATCGCCTACTCCGAGGTGATCTCTGCCTAACATATAAAGCTATGTCAAACCCAGAGCTGTTGGACATGCAACACCTAAATATAAAACACAGAAGCAAACAGTAATGAATAACATAACAGACACACTTTATTTTCTTATAATTCACAGTATAAATCCATGTTTACAGATGCAACAGTATTTCATCTTCTAAAGTCAATATGGTTTCAGACTTAAATATCTTACAAATTTTAACAAATTCTAGTTTACAGTCTTCAGAAATCAATGTAAATTCTATAGCACATGTAATTCAAAAATGCAGAGTTAAGTCACAGTATTGCAAATACTGATTAGCCTGATGTATGCTCAGACAGTGTATGTGAATCTAGCTTGTTGTTTTCAGAAGCCAGTACAATTATTGCATTGAGGGGGAATAAGAAGGATCAGACTGCAGATTTTTATCAGTTTGATAAAGTAAACAAAATAAATGATACACAGACTTCAGGGCAAAATAAAAAGTGATCAAAATAAACATAGGCGGTGTGGTGGCTGTGGGCAATGTCACGCTATACTAGAGGCTGAAGTTTGGTCTTAGAAAATATTAATAGGACTAGAATCAACTTTATATATGGTAATTGCAATTCTAAATATATTATATATTTAGCTAAATGTATGACATGTCCCAGCCACTACATAGGCAAAACTGAGAGGCAATTTAAGAAAAGAATTTATGATCACTTATATAGTATAAGAAAGAGGGATGTGAATAATGCCTTGTATAGACATATAGCTAAATATGGAGAAACCCATTTATTTAAATTTGCGATACTTGATCAAATTAGTTTAAGTCCACGTGGTGGCAATATTAAATCACTTCTTGGAAAGAAGGAAATCAAGTGGCAAATACTAACTGATGCGGCAAGAGAGCCTGGACTTAATGAGTATATTACTATAAAACCTATATTACAGTTATGTTAGTATATTAATTACACAAATTTCCCTTTTGTGGTTGTGTTCATTGAACACTATTCTAGTGTTCAGTTGTTTTTTACATAAACATGATTATTTGTATGTGGTATATGATGTATTTATCATGGAGAGTTTTAGATATAATATCACATAAACATTATTTTTGGTTAGAATGAATTGATCTCATTATACAGGCATACATATTGATTATTTATATAGTGTATTTTTACTGTAGTTTTATTTTTATATCTTGTATCATTATAGAAGTTTAAGCAGGACATGTAGTCATTTGAATTGATTCATTTATTTTTACTTAAAATGCATGTACTATTTATATGATATATTGTTTACTTATATATGCTTATATATAAATATATTGGCACAGTATTTTGGTAGGGACGAGTTTAAATGATGAATTATATGTAGTGTTTATTTATTATTATTATTTATAATCATCACAGTGATGCAGTGGTTAGTGTTGTTGCCTCAAAGCAAAAGGTTGCTGGTTCAATTCTTGGCTGGGTTGCCTTCTGTGCAGAGTCTGCATGCCCTCCCTGTGTTCGCATGGGTTTACTCTAGGTGGTCTGGTTTCCTCCCACATTCCAAAAACATGCAGTAGGTGGATTGAACACTCTAAACTTGCGGTAGGTGTGAGAGAGAGTGTGTGTGTGTGTGTGTGTGTGTTTGTGTGTGTGTGTGTGTGTGTGTGTGTGTGTGTGTGTGTGTGTGTGTGTGTGTGTGTGTGTGTGTGTGTGTGTGTGTGTGTGTAAGTGTGGTGTGGAAGAACTACCGTGGCAGGGCTAGCCACCTGGCGATGTAAACCTTGGCTCTAGATGATTGTCACTAAAGAAGTGACACCCTGCCCCCATGTGCAAAAATGTGAAAAATGGGTTGTGGATGGATAGATGGATGGATGGATGGATGGATGGATGGATGGATGGATGGATGGATGGATGGATGGATGGATGGATGTTAAAGCTGCAGATGTTATTTTAAGAACCTGATACCTTTTTCTTGTATTTCTACAAGTATTATATGAAACTTCATTTACAAATTTATTAAAGGTTCAAGATATTCTGCCCACAGCCTCGTCATAGGGATATGACAAGAGGTCTGAAAGCCAAATCCTTTGTAATAGAGACAATAAATAAACTATAATAGATGTTAAGATGGCTTCTGAAGTACGTCAGCAGTGACTGGGACAATAAAGAGTAAGGCTTAAACTTGGCAAGAGCTGTAGTGCACAAGTCAAGTTTCAACAGAAAGACAAAGACCACCAAAGCCAGAAGTGAAAATTATTGTTTTTTCTTATGTTTCTTTATAAATACAGCATACTAATTGAATTTGCATAAAAGTGTTTCAGTTATCTAAAGTAAGTATTCTTTAGAGTTAAAATGCATATACAACAGATGTGCATTTATGCAGATTAGAGTTAAAGCAATTATGCAGAAGTATATTCAGACAAGTATTTCAAGCTGAAGTTTCAATTTCAAGTTATGTTTTCAGACAAATGTAAAACAGTACCATATTTCATTTTATGTTTTTATTTGTGTTCACAAGATACTATCAGGAAAGGTATTCCTCAGTGTTAGTTTAGTTAGTTTCCAGAGTATAACATTTATACACAGCAATTTCAGATGTTCACTATAAATATGTATCACTTTACTGTAAATTTCAGTCAGATTTCTGAATAAAGCATTCATACTCAGTTATACATTTCTAACAGCATTGGCTGACAGTTTACAACATGCATAAATAGTATGTACATAATTAGAACAGACTTTGCAGAATTGTATCACATCTCAAATTATTCAGTCATTAGTTTAAGGTTAAAGTGACAGAATTATTTGTAACAAGCTTATCAAGATATATTATCTGCAGAATATGTAGTAATAGTTATTTAATATACTCAAGTCATGACAGCTCAGGCTTACTTTGATACAGAATACAGTGCACATTATTTTACACTAGATAGAAAGTTAAAAAGACACTGACAAGATATGCAAATATAAAGATCTGAAATGCAGAAAGCACAATGTTTAGTAAATAGATATTAATAGGATATTTCAGACACCATTTTAAAATGCAGACATCTATCACAGCACAAAAAGATTAAAAAGGTAAATGTACAGAATTGTTAGTTAACACTTTAAGAGATCTAACTGACGACTTACAAAAGCAAGTTAGTAGAGTATATGGTAATTATGCTTTGAGATACATATAGGTGTAAAAAGAAAGTTTAGTTTTTTTATTGATTTGTTCATGAATACAGTATTTACTTTTGGATTAAAGCATTTTACCTGACTACTTTCTGTCACTTTATTGTTTTTTGGTACCTTTTGGATACACTTTTGGAAAAAGAAAGCCTTCAACATGGCCACCTCATAAGTAAGGATATCTCATCCAGGGGTCATAACATCCCTGCATTCTTCCCTTATAAGGCCCATTATTGAGTACAACACCCCCTTTGGCATGTACCTTGGAAAGCACATGCAGCAGCTGGACAGACCACAGAGGTTCCTCACCAGGAGCATCCAGGACCTCAAAAATCTACCATACACAAATAGGCTAAAAGCCCTATCCCTCTACTCAGTTTCATACAGACTCCTCAGAGGTGACCTCTGTCTGGCATACAAGGCGATCACAGAACCCACCTTGATGGGACTGCTGCATATCCGCAAGTTAAGCTCCACTCGAGTAACCCACATGCTCAGACTCAATCTGGTCTGTGACATCAACAAGACTTGTTGGCGGGACAGATTTTTGTCCCAGAGACTCTCCCATCTATGGAATAGATTCCCTCTCCAGATCAAGCGGAGTACCTGTTTACCCCTTTTTAAATGCAACTTGGATAATTGGATGGGAAACAGAAAAAATACCACTGGGATTCCACCCATGTCCCTGCTGGACTGGGGCATCAGATGCTGATTTGTCTAAACATGGGCTAAACTCTTGGCTAGGCTTATAAGGGCCTCAAGGCCAATAACCTACTAACCTCCTATGATCCTATGATCCTAAAAGACTTTAATGCAAAAAGATCTTCAGATAATCAACAGACCATGGATGTTCAAGTGACACCTATTGGTCAAAATTAAAATTGCAGGTTTATTTACCTGATAAAGAGAAATTGTTTTATAGCTGTTGTATTAGTTCTTGGAATCATTCTAGTAGTATCCTTTGCAGACCACTTAACAGATTTATAGAGTAATTAGAGAAGCAAATCCTGGTTCAGTCATTTCAGAGAAAATTATTCCAGAATAAATCCTACATTAATACAGTTATTAGAATAAACCTTGCCACTGGGGATGCACAAGCCAGTGCATTTCTTTGTGCCGGTCCCAATCCCAGATAAATGGGGAGGGTTGCGTCAGGAAGGGCATCTGGCATAAAACTTTGCCAAATAGTTTCATGTGGACACCAGTTAATAATTCCATACCGGATCAGTCGAGGCCCGGGCTAACAACGACTGCCACCAGTACTGTTAGCCAACAGGGTGCTGGCGGAAATTAGGCTACTGTTGGCCGAAGGAGGAGAAGAGGTGGAAGGAATGGCCAAAGGCAGGAAGAGAGGAGAAAGGCTAGGACTGTGGTAGTGAGGGTTGGAACTTTGAATGTTGGCAGTATGACTGGTATAGGGAGAGAGCTAGCTGATATGATGGACAGAAGGAAGGTTGGTATATTGTGTGTGCAAGAGACCAGATGGAAGGGGAGTAAGGCGAGGTGTATCGGAGGTGGGTTTAAATTGTTTTACCATGGTGTGGATGGCAGGAGAAATGGCGTAGGAGTTATTCTGAAGGAACAGTATTCTAATAGTGTTTTGGAGGTGAAAAGAGTGTTGGATAGAGTGATGTTTATGAAGCTGGAAATTGATGGTGTAATGATGAATGTGTTAGTGCATATGCTCCCCAAGTTGGGTGAGCAATGGATGAGAAAGAAAAATTTTGGAGTGAATTGGATGAAGTTGTGATGACTGTACCCAAGGGTGAGAGAGTGGTGATTGGAGCAGATTTCAGTGGGCATGTTGGTGAAGGGAACAGAGGGGATGAGGAAGTGATGGGTAGGTATGGTGTTAAACAAAGGAATGCAGAAGGTCAGATGGTAGTGGATTTTGCGAAAAGGATGGACATGGCTGTGGTGAATACGTATTTTAACAAGAGGGAGGAGCACAGGGTGACATACAAGAGTGGAGGAAGATGCACACAGGTGGATTATATCTTATGTAGGAGGGCCAGTTTGAAGGAGATTGGAGACTGTAAAGTGGTGACTGGGGAAAGTGTAGTTAACAGCATAGGATGGTGGTTTGTAGGATGACGCTGGTGATCAAGAAGAGGAGGAGGAGGAGTTTGAGGGCAGCACCAAGGGTCAAATGGTGGAAATTGAAAAAGGGTAATTGTGAGGTGAAGTTCAGGGATGAGTTAAGGCAGGCACTGTGTGGCAGTGAAGAGTTACCAAATAGCTGGGTAACTACAGCAGAGCTAGTAAGAGAGACGGCTAGAAAGGTGCTTGGTATGAGTCTGACATCTGGACAGAGGAAGGATGACAAGGAGACATGGTGGTGGAATGAGGAAGTACAGGAGAGTATACAGAGAAAGAGGTTGGCAAAGAAAAAGTGGGATTGTCAGAGAGATGAAGAAAGTAGACAGGAGTATAAGGAGATGAGGTGCATGGCAAAGAGAGAGGTGGCGAAGGCTAAGGATAAGGCATATGAAGAGTTATATGAAAGGTTGGACACTAAGCAGGGAGAAAAGGGCCTGTACCAACTGGCTAGACAGAGGGACCGAGCTAGGAAAGATGTGCAGCAGATAAGGGTGATAAAGGATAATGAGGGAAACATACTCACAAGCGAGGAGAGTGTGTTGAGGAGATGGAAAGAGTACTTTGAGGGGTTGATGAATGAAGAGAATGAGAGGGAGAGAAGGTTGGATGATGTAGGGATAGTGAATCATGAAGTACAATCAATTAGCAAGGAGGAAGTAAGGATAGCTATGAAGAGGATGAAGAATGGAAAGGCTGTTGGCCCAGATGACATACCTGTGGAAGCATGGAGGTGTTTAGGTGAAATGGCAGTGGAGTTTTTAACCAGATTGTTTAATGAAATCTTGGAAAGTGAGAGGATGCCTGAGGAATGGAGAAAAAGTGTTTTGGTACCGATTTTTAAGAATAAGGGTGATGTGCATAGCTGTAGTAACTACAGAGGGATTAAACTGATCAGTCACAGCATGAAGTTATGGGAAAGAGTAGTGGAAGCTAGGTTAAGAAGGGACGTAATGATTAGTGATCAGCAGTATGGTTTCATGCCAGGAAAGAGCACTACAGATGTGATGTTTGCTCTGAGAGTGTTGATGGAGAAGTACAGAGAATGTCAGAAGGAGTTGCATTGTGTTTTTGTAGACTTAGAGAAAGCATATGACAGGGTGCCTAGAGAGGAGTTGTGGTATTGTATGAGGAAGTCAGGAGTGTCAGAGAAGTATGTAAGAGTGGTACAGGATATGTACAAGGGTAGTGTGACAACGGTGAGGTCTGCGGTGGGAGTGACGGATGCGTTTAAGGTGGAGGTGGGGTTACATCAAGGATCTGCTCTGAGCCCTTTCTTATTTGCAATGGTGATGGACAGGTTGACAGACGAGATCAGACAGGAGTCCCCGTGGACTATGATGTTTGCAGATGACATTGTGATCTGCAGTGAGAGTAGGGAACAGGTGGAAGAGACCCTGGAGAGATGGAGATATGCTCTAGAGAGAAGAGGAATGAAGGTCAGCAGGACTAAGACAGAATATATGTGTGTGAATGAGAGGGAGGATAGAGGATTGGTGAGGATGCAAGGAGTAGAGGTGGCGAAGGTGGATGAGTTTAAATACTTGGGATCAATAGTTCAGAGTAATGGTGAGTGTGGAAGAGAGGTGAAGAAGAGAGTACAGGCAGGATGGAGTGGGTGGAGAAGAGTGTCAGGAGTGATTTGTGACAGACGAGTACCAGTAAGAGTGAAAGGGAAGGTCTACAAGAGGGTAATGAGACCAACTATGTTATATGGGTTGGAGACAGTGGCATTGACAAAAAGGCAGGAGTTAGAGCTGGATGTGGCAGAGTTAAAGATGTTAAAATTTGCACTGGGTGTGATGAGGGTGGACAGGATTAGGAATAAGTATATTAGAGGGTTATCCCAGGTTGGAAGGTTTGGAGACAAAGCCAGAGAGGCAAGATTACATTGGTTTGGACATGAGCTGAGGAGGGATGCTAAGTATATTGGGAAAAATATGCTAAGAATGAAGCTACCAGGTAACAGGAAAAGAGGAAGGCCTAAGATAAGGTTTATGTATGTGGTGAGAGAGGACATGCAGGTGGTTGGTGTGACAGAGCAAGATGCAGAGGACAGGAATAAATGGAAACAGATGATCTGCTGTGGCGACCCCTAACAGGAACAGCCAAAAGAAGATGATGATGATTAGAATAAACCTTGCATAGACGGGAAAAATGTAAGGTTGGGCCCATGTCTTCAATTTATATTTCACATTTTAAAGTAACTACAGAAACAGATCCCTGTCCAGGGACCTCATGGGTGTTTGTAAGATCAGGTTTCACTTAAATGCATTTTGTTAGACATAAATACAGTATCCTCTTTGCATAGGCCTAGAACTGCAGCCATATTAAAGATGGCCTATATCTTCATTTTATATTTTACATTTTATACATAGTTTCAGTGAATGCAGTTTCAATAGAAAGGAGTGTTTCAGTACAAATGCATAATCTTCATTCAAGAATACTGATTAAGAATAAAATATGCTAACAGAATGTGCAGTACATTGAGTACAAACAGACCTTGTTTAGATGGTACGAGGCTTGGGAATCAAGATTTAAGAGGTGTGTAGAACTTGTAGGAAATTTACTGGAATTTGGTATTATTAGGAGAGATATGTCAAGCACAGAAGTAAGTCAGTAAATTACTTTGGACTGACACACAGAAAGTCATAACAGTACACTCCACCGAAGTTCAGTACAGACACTCAAGACTGAGTACAGAAGGAATAATTCTGAGTACAGAATTTACAGACAGCACAATGAGCGCAGAAGCTATGGACATTGTAATTCAGTTTATTTAATTTATAAGCACTGTTATTGGAAACAGCAAGATTTCATCCAGATATTTTTGACATCTGCCTCGACTGTATCCTGCTACTGCACAATAAACCAAGAATTTGCACATAAAAAAAATGATTCTGGTGTGGGAGCTAAGGATATGTGGGACGAGACTAAACAAAAGATAATACAAAAACTGAGAAAATGAAAGCTTTGTTATATGGATATGGATAGTAAGATACAAGTAGTCAAAATGTTTTTAGTCCCTGTAGTCTTATACACAGGTCAGGCATATTTTTATCAATCAGAGGAGAAGTTATGGATAGCAATTAATAAAGAGCTGAAGGACTTTATCTGGGAGAGGAAGACAGCAAGAGTCAAATGGGATATGCTGATTCTTCCAATAGAACAGGGTGGACTGGGATTGTCCAATTTGAAGGGGTATTTCAGAGCTACACAGTTAAGGCTCTTATACATAGCACAAGCAGAAAACTATAATTCAAAGTGGAAAAGAATAATGTTGAAATGGGGGGGAGCTCAAGAAACAAGGAAAGACTGGGATTTTGGATGCAGGCCTTTAAGGAGAATAACAATAATCATACAGAATATTATATCCATGAAGCAGCAGAAAGTATTCTAAGAAATAAGCCAACACAGGAATGAAGTAAGGAGCTTCTGTCAATAGGGATGACTGCAATTAGGGATATAAACAATAGGCAAGAGGGGGCTGGAATGTATTGGAGAAAACTGACAAAAGAACCAAGGTACTGAGAGCAAATAACTAGAAAGGGAAGATGTCAAGAGTTTAATTGGATTGCAGGTTACAGATTGCCTTCCCTATCAAAGACTGATATCAGAGTATTGGCAAAGAGAAAGAAATAGGAGAGTCCTAAATGACAGACCAGAACTGATATAGGTTTTAGTAGAATCTAGAAAAGAAGCTGCCATTAAAAAAAAAGGAAAAATCAGTAGAGCTTATAAAATATTGCATGATAACTATAAGAATCAATCAGAGGAGGTTAGAATGGATTGGGAAGAGAAACTGGATAAGCAATTCACAAAGAAACAATGGGAGGATATATGTTTGTCTCCCAAATATGCAACAAAATCTAGAAGATTTAGGATTTTTGCTTGGAATTGTTTACATAGATATTTCATACCCCAAGTAGACTCCAGAAAAAATTTCCTCAGGTAGATAGCAAATGTTGGAGGTGTGACAGGGAAGAAAGAAATAATTGGGAACATATTTTCTGGGAGTGCAGTGAGTTGGCAGACTTTAAGGATTCCCTGCAGGATGCACTGGTGGAGATGCTGGGTGGGCAGATTGGTCTGACAATGGAGATGATTCTTCTGAGCTATGATACAGAATTGGAATAGCCTAGACGTGGTAAAGCATTGCCATCTCTAATTATGGTGGCTGCCAAAAAAGCAATTACTAGAAAATGGAAATCAAAATCTAAACCAACTATACTAGAAGATCTTTAGAAAAAAGGTAGGAGCAAACTACATAGGAAAAAATGAGAATTGTGGAAAAATGCATACAGGGAATGAATGAGGTTTAAAAGAAGGCTGGACTTAAATGAGCTATGCAATGTCTGACTGAAAACGATTGGGTAGATTATAAGTGATCCATAATGTTTGCAACTGGGAGTTTATCAGTATGGTTTGTGATGTAAAATGCTCACAACTAGGATTGTGTCAGTGTGGCTTGTTTTCATTTATGTAGATGTATAATTGCTTATGTCATAAGTGGTGGTTTAATAAAGATGTTTCTTGTTTAAAAATGGGGCAGGAATTGAATAATTTATGTAATGTTGTTTAGGTAATATAAGATATAGCAATATATGTGAAGCATAATATTTGTTAATTTTAACTTGTTGATACAGTTTGATTACTTTAATACAAATATAAGCATGCCTATGTCGCAAGTGATAATTCAATAAAGGTGTTTAGAAAAATAATTAGCCCATAAGGGAGACACTGGCACTTTTTTCAGCGCCATTTTTGGATAATTAAAAGATAAAGACATTAATTCCAGCTTCATTTCACTTCATTACAGTATCTTACAGTTCTTTCATTTCTTACAGTATGTAAGACGTGAATTTAGTCGTAGGAACTCAGACAGAATTTACATATTTACTCGCCAAGGTACAACAACTGGGCTAGACTAGATAAAAGTTAAATTTCACATGAACATGTCTGTTTAATTGAAAGCTTAAAAACACACCAATAACTATTTCAGATTATGAACCAATGAAAACTAAGATAAAATACAGGGCAATGAAGTAAAATGAGACACTGGTGCTTTCCCACCTACCTGTTAAAAACAGAAATTTAAAGAATTGGTAGTGGAAATCATTCAAGAGTTATTAGGGAAGATAGACATTTCTTTAGAGGTTATAACTAGTCAGTGGGATAAAATGAAAATAGAGTTTAAAAATAGGGTAGAAATAAAAAAAGAACTATGGTTAAGAAATAACAGAAATTATTTGGAGGGGTTTACAAAGGTTAAAGTATTGCAAAATAAGGGGAATCTCATAGAACAAGAAGAGGCTCAACTGCAGAGTGCTAAAGAGAAAATAAGGGAGTATCTGGATAATACACATGAGTTTGGAAAGATTGCTGCTAAGCAACTGTTATTTGATAATAACTCCAAAGCACAAAACTTTTAACACAATGAACTTAAGCAACAGAAGGTAGAAAGGGTTGTTGCCAAAGTTAGGGTTCCTTTAACAAGAAAAATAACCAGAGATCCTGGACATTTATGAAAATTTGTATAAAGCAGATAAATGTGGAAATCATGAAAGAGCACAAACAGCAATATTTATGGAAGCCTTAAGCATGCCAAGTCTAGATGTAGATGAAGCTCAACAATTAACAGTTAAAGATAGGAGAATTTTTGTTTAACAGTGTTGTAAAAGCAGGGAAATTACTTAAAATCTTGGAAAAAACTGTGGTGACTGTAATACCTAAAGACAATAAAAACCTATCAGACCAGCTTCATATAGACCAATTACAATTTTAAACCATGATTACAAAGTGTTTATGCCTATACCAGCTAACGAATGGCAAAGATGTTGCCAAAATTGGTAGATATGGACCAATATAGTTTTGTGGAGGGGAGGCAAACATTTGCAAATATTACTAGAACAATGCTGATCCAAAGAGAAGTAGAATGTAAGAAATAATGCTGTTGTTGGTGTGTTTTGATACAGAGAAATTATTCGACAGAGTAAGCTAAGATTTTATGAGTAGGGCACTTGCACTCCCTGACAAAATAATAAGTTTAATTATGAGGACATATGAGGGATTGAAGGCAATAATTAAAGTTGAAGGGTTCCTTTCTGATAAGTTGTGTTTGAACATAGGAATTAGGCAGGGGTTGTCCTCTTTCTCATTTGTTATTTGCTTTATATTTAGAGCCATTGGCAAAGAAAATAAGGGACTCAGAAATTCAAGGATGTAATTGGTATAGTAATCAAGAAAAGTTAGATTTATTTGCAGATGATATTATTTTGTACCTGATAAATGTAGAAAAGGACATTTCAGTGTTGTGGAATGTTTTGAAACAATTTCAAGTCTTTTCAGGATATAAAATTAATGAAGATAAAACAAAAGCTATAGCCGTAAATTATGTAGCCACACATGACTTGGTTCAGCAATACTCATATTTATGGGGACATGATAAGATGAAGTATTTAGGAGTAAGGTTTAAAAAGGCATCTGTTATAGCAGCTAAGGATATATGGGAAGGGACTAAACAAAAGATAATACACAAACTGTGAAACTGAAATCTGTTGTTTATAGATATGGATAGTAAAATATAAGCAGTGAAAATGTTTTTAGTCCATTTAATTTTATATACAGGTCAGCATATTTTTACCAACCGGAGGAGAAGCTGTGGACAATAATTAATAAAGAGTTGAATGAATTTAACTGGGTGGGGAAGAGAGCAAAGTTTAAGTGGGATAAGTTGATCCTCCCAGTAGAACAAGGCAGTTGGTTTAGGATTACCTAATTTGAAGGGAAATTTTAGAGCTACATATTTAAGGCTCATCTACATAATACAAGCAGAAAGTTATAATTCAAATTAGAAAGGATGATGATGATGACGCAGAGGGGAAATTCAAGAAATAAGTAGAGAGTGGGATTTTGGATGCAAATCCTTAAGGAGAATAACAACAGCTACATAAAGTAACAGCAAGTATTCTAAGAACTATGCCAACACGAGAATGGAAAAAATTAATTTTGCTGACAGGGATGTCTGCAAGTATGGGAACAGAGAATAGGCAAGAGGAGGCTGTAATTTACTGGAGAAACCTGGCAAAGGAACCAATGTACTGGGAGTAAGTAACTAGAAAGGGAAATGTAATAGAGTGGGATGAGGCCAATCAGACATTTGTACTGCAGGCTAGAGGTTGCCTTCCCTAACAGGGATTAATATCAGAGTATAGGCAGAGAGAAAGAGCTAGGGGAATCTTAAGTGAAAGACCTACTTTGGTAGAGTTTTAATTAAATCTAGAACATAAGCTGCTATTAAAAAGTGATAATTAGTAGGGCATATAAAATATTGGAAGATATAAGAATCAATCAGAGGAGGTTAGAAAAAGTTGGAAGAGAGATTGAATAATCAATTTACAAGAGAATAATGGGAGGATATATGTATGGCTCCCAAGTATGCAACAAAGCCTAGAAAATTTAGGATTTTTGCTTGGAAGTGTTTGCATAAGTATTTTTATAACCCAAGCAGATTCTATAAAGAGTTTTTTTCTGGCAGATGGCAAATGTTGGAGGTGTGATGGGGAAGAAAGCTATAACTGGGAGCATATGTTCTGAAAGTGTAATGAGTTGGCAGACATTCCTTACAGAGGATTCTGTCAGAAATATTGACTGGACAATGCAGAATAATATTCAGAAAGAGGGGGAGAAGTGAGATTTAAAGGAAGGCGGGAATTGAACAATTTATGTACCTTTGGAGTGACTATATTTTAAAAGCACATGTAATATATAATGTATATAACTGGAAATATGTTAATATGGTTTGTTTTCTTTTATATTAATGTATGTTTGCCTGTGTTTTAAGTGATAATTTAATAAAGGTGTTCAAAAAGGTGAGAATCAAACCCTGTATCTTGTGTTGGTGAGGTATACACCTAACCATTATGATGACCCCTAACCCCCATGACATGGATGAGTAAATCTATGTACCCTAATATATTTATAAGAAGAGTTTATGGTGCAGTCAGTGGTGGTATCACAGATTGGGATGACATATAATATACATATAAAATACATTAAGTAGAAAATCTCAGGTCAGAATGACTGTGATCTTTAATTATCATGTGTACCTAATCAATGGTGTGTACAGTCAGGAAAATATGCTACAGAACATACTACAGCTAGCATCACTTGTATGGGTCTAGATTTCCTCTGCTTTTTTTGTTAAAAATAACAATTCATAAAGACAAATTGACGCCAGCCCCACTTTTAAGTGGCATACCAATAATAATTTTAAGTGATTTTATATAGTTCCTCAATATAGAACAGTGTCAGATATGACTAAACAAGTTCACTGAATTCAAAACACTATAAGCAGTCCTCTGGAACAAAAAAAAAAAAGTCTTTATATGTATAACCATAAACTCACAAACCAGCACTTTAGCTTCACAGCCTTCAAAGGTGGCATTACAAGCATTCACTCATAATTCTTTAAAAATGCACAATAATATACTAGGTATGATGAAGCATACCAGGTGCTCAAAGGCAAATGGAGATTTTCATGTTCCTAAATTTGTTACATCTGTTATTGCTGGTGGCACTGGAACTTATATGGAGATCATGCAAAGTTTCGTCTTCATCTTCTTATTTCTTTGCTGCAGTAAGGAAGAACTCATATGCTGGCTAGCATTGCTCACCTCTCAGCACTCAGACCTAGCACTTCTGTACATCCCCCTTTTCCTTTAAAACTAATGGTACTTACCCCTGAAAATACCTCTGTATTTAGGGACTTCTCAAAAGCAGACCTTCTTCACTTTCTTGAATATCATTATAATTACCATCCCCCTTGTTTCCTCATTTTCTATATCAGGTTGGGGTGTCACTACAACTGTCTCCATTTCTCTCAATTCAATGCCACTGTCCTACCTTCTTCAACAGAGATGCCTGACTATTGCAGGTTTTCTCTCACATAATCCATCTGTCTCTTTGCTGGATGCCCTCATTTCCACTTGCCTTCTTCCTGTCTATCACAAATCTTCTTTACCAAATTGTCTTCGGTTTTCCTGCACATATGCTAGAACCACCATAATCTGCTCTCTTTGACATTCTCTGCAGTTGGAGTTACTTGGGATTCTGCACTGATACCCTCACTTCTTTATCTGTTGCACAGTGTGCATCATACCACCAGTCTCAGGCATTTCATCTCCATCACCTCTAGCTTCCTCAACTGCTCTGACTCCACTGCTCAGGATTCTATACCATATAGTATTAGTCGTTTTACCACTGATTTGTACACCTAACATTTCAGCTTTTTTGGTATTCTTCTATGTTGGCTGCAACCGCTGTAATTCTACCTTTGACCTCCTCACTCAGACTTCCCTCCTCCTCAACCAGCCCTCACAGATACTTGAAGCTGTTAACCTGTTCCACTATTTTCCATTCTATCTCAGTTACTTGATGGCCTAATAAATTCTTTTGTATTCCTCTAATGGATCCCACTGCTAAAGTTGCTGCCTATTCCTCTGATCTCGGCTACATTGATAAAGCAATCACTATCAGCATTAAATATAATGAGAAATTAAAAACAAATCCCTGTGTTGGACTACCCATATAAATAAATTATGAAACAAAGGAAAGAAATTACATAATGCTTAAAAGTAGTCTTGTTTTACTTATCTTAAAAGCACACTTAAGCAAAACAGTAGACAGCTCTCTCCTAGTTTGCTTAAGCTTGCAAATTCATATTCAGGAAGCTCAAAACTGAATATGAACTTAAAATAGGAACAGAAAGCAAACATAGCTGCAAATCTTTTTTTAACTGTACAGAAACCTAAGAACTAACACCGAATAATGTTCAAAGCTAGGTTACAATAATACTGCACAACATGACGCAAAGAAATAGCTAATATCCGAACTGATAAATGTAGTGCAAATTTTACTCCACCCACAGTTATTGCTATTCCTCAGATCTTGTCATGTATATCTTGGTGGCAATAATATTTCATGTTTTTGGCACATTGTTTCTCCTTTCTGTAGGTATTCCATTTTTATCCACTCAGACATACTTTCTTTTGCATTTCCATTGCATAATATGGCAGTGTACCACAAAAGGGAGTGATTAATTTATTTTACCCAGGATAAGGGGTATTGGTTGGTTATGTCGCACAGCCGAGTGGAACAAACTAGACTCTCCCACTATGACCTACCCGTGATCATTTCACAGTATTGTTATTATACAGTGCCGTTATTTTAAAAAGAAACATCTTATGTTTTTAAAACAAATGTGTTGTATAATACAGTCTGTTACTGTTCCATTTCTCTAAGCTAAGGCAATTCAGGAGGGATGAAGTAATAATGTATTGCATATGCACATGCCCATGTGTGGTGATACATTTGTAGTATATTGTGACAGAGCAGCAACTGTCAATGTAAAAGTGGCATCAGAAAGAAGGCTTTAATGCTATGATGGGAACATTTTCCAAAAACACAATTTAATCAGTTGAATTAAATTTATAAGATATGTGATTACTAGAAGAAGTTTGTATAAAATAAGAAACTAGGTGTCTGAAGTTCACTACTTAGAGCTGAGAAAAATGGCAACTACAAAATAAAATCTGTGTGGGTGTCACACTTATTTCTGTGTCTCAGTACAGCTACCATTTGTTGGGTTATAATGGATTTTGCCCTGACTTGGATTGCAATACATTTCTTAGGGAGGGAAAAGTTTCTTTAATGCTTATTTGTTAATTGGGGTAGAGCTCTGATCTCCATGGACCTTTCTCAGCCTTAGCATGTAAACACTATCTGGACTTGTTCACAGTCACACAGTTAGGCAAACAGAGCCTATAGGAATCAAAACTTGGATCACAGGAAGCAGCTTGTTTACAGTTCATACCCTTAATCCTCTGAAACAACTGCCAGACTTTTCCAAAGTATCACATAGATATTTGAATAGGGGCAGTACCTGCTTTATGTTACAAATTTATTTTGTCTACCCGGTGGTGCAGTGGTGTAGAGGTTAACACTGTTGCTTTACAGCACAAGATTTTCATGGTGTATTCTAGACTGTGTTGCTCTCTTTGTGTAGACTGTGTGCTTTTTGTGTGTCTGATTCTTCGGAGTTCTCTGCTTTCTTCATACATCCCAAAAATGTGGTGGAGATGAATTGCTGATCCTCTGTATTGTGTGTGTGTGTGTGTGTGTGTGTGTGTGTGTGTGTGTGTGTGTGTGTGTGTGTGTGTGTGTGTGTGTGTTAGACTGACATCCTATCTAGGATTAGTTTATTTGCCTTGTATGTGCGCTCTACCCCAGTAAATAAATGCAAATAAAGTAAAATGAAATTCCCTAAGTCAGTGCTTGGCTAGATTCTGGTTCCCCTGACACTCCAGAATGGAGAAAGTGGGTATTAGAGAATGTATGAATTAATTATTTTTTATTAGTTGTATGAGTTTATTTTCTTGCGAATGTCTTTAGTTTTCTTATTTGGACAATGGACTAGTAGCCATGTTCAAGTCTGTTGAGTATCAAAGAACAATGATTGTGAAATATTTTTTTAAATAAGAAACATTTTTATTAAATTACCATGAATGATATAGGCAATAATACATTTGTATAAATGAAAACAAACCTTATTGACATAATTTTAGTTGCAAACATTATACATCACAAATCATATTGACATAATTTTAGTTATAAACATTATACATCACGTATAATCTATCCAGTCATTGTCAATCAAACATTACATAGCTCATTTCAAATCCTGCTTTCTTTTAAACCTCATTCCTCATCTATAAGTATTATTCATGTAATTCATATTTTTTTTCTATATAATTTATTTATTTTATTTATTTATTTATTGCATTTGTTGACCGGGAACGTCCACTGGGCCAAGAAGAGCCCATTTTTTGTGGAGGCCCAGGGAGAAAAGCTCCACAGAATTATATAATTACAATTCAATAGTAATACATACATAAGTAAAAGAAACAATCTTGATACATAGAATGAGTAGAAGATAATTTGAAAAGAAAAAATAGGACATTGTCTTTGCTATAATTACATTATCATAAAAAGAATTTGAGTAAAAAAGGACATAGTAATTGCATTAATTACATACAAAAGATTCCTACTTGTGATAGTTAAACTGTGTAAAGTTTAGGAAGGAAGTTATGTGCTGGGAAATTATGGTGGAGTACACACAGAAAAATCCTTAGTGAATTGCAACAGTTAAACTGTGAATATAGTAAGAGAAGGAATTCAGGTGTTGGGGTTGTTAGGTGGGGTACAGGGGCATAGCCAGTAAGAGGAAAAATGTAGTTTGAGGGATTTTTTGAAGGAAGCAGGATTATTGATTGATCTGAGTGGGGGAGGGAGATTATTCCATAACTTGTAGACAGAATGAGAGTACAGCATTTGGCCAGCTGAGAGTTTAGATTTCTGAATGGATAATAACATTTTGTTTTCAGATCTGAGATGGCGATTTGGGTGGTAAGTGGTCAGTATAGATGCGATGGAAGGGCAGGTTTCAGGTTGAAAGATTATCTTATGGGCTGTAGTTAGTTGTATGTAACTAAGGTGGTGAGAGGATTCAAGCCAGTTTAGTTTAGGGAGAGATAAGCAGTGGTAGTTGGAATATTTTGCGCTGGTAGCAAATTTAGCCATTTTGTTGTAACAAATGTCCAACTTCTTTTTTAAGGAGGATTGGAGGTTGGTGAGGATAGGGGTTCCATATAGAAGGGTAGGAAGTAGGAAGGATGAGGCCAAGGTTTTTTTTTGCAGGGAGACTGAGGAAATAGTTATGCCTATATAAGGCACCTAGTCTTTGATGTGATTTTTTGATGTTATTGTGGAGGTGAAGGTCAAAAGTTAACTTGTCATCAATGATGACCCCTAGTAGTTTGGTGCTAGGGACAACTTCAGTGACAGTGTTATTTTGGGCACTTACGGTGAATTGAGTTTTGTTAATAGGGCTAGATTTTGTAGGGGTAAATAGTAATAGTTTTGTTTTATTGAGGTTAAGGGCTAGGTGATTCTGGGACATCCAGTGCTCTGTGGAAGTAAATGCTTCTTGGGTAAGATGTTCTAGTTCTGTCACAGATTTTGAGGAGCAGATGATGGTAGAGTCATCAGCATATTGGATGTCTGTACTGTGTGTAAGACTATTATGAAAGTTATTCACAAATATACTGAAAAGGAGGGGACCCAGAATTGAGCCTTGAGGAACTCCTGTTTTAGTATTAATAAATGGGGAGGAGGAGTGCTGCCACCTAGTGGATTGCTGCCTGTTGCTGAGATAGTTGGTAAACCACTGTATGGTGGAGGGAGATAGGTTAAGGCTGGAGAGTTTAGTAATTAGTAGAGAGTGGGAGATGGTGTCAAATGCCTTAGATAAATCCAGAAAGACAGCAGAGACTAAGGAGCCAGCATCGCAACCTCTGTTTACTGTGTCTAAGAAGGATATGAGGGCTATGTTTGTGCCGTGTCCAGGTCTGAATCCGTGTTGAGTGGGGGAAAGCAACTGGTGTTTTACTAGATGCCTTGAGAGTTGGGAATGGATGCATTTCTCTAATATTTTAGAGATGGGGGAAAGAATGGCAATGGGGTGGAAATTAGAGATGTCAGGGTTATTGCCTCCTTTGTGAAGAGGGATGACAAAAGCTTTCTTCCAGATATCTGGTACACATGACTCTTTAATGGACCTGTTTAGGAGAATGCTAATTGGATAAGCGATGGAGGGGGCTGCCATTTTTAAATATTCTGCAGGTAAGTTATCAGGGGCATTTGTGCAAGGTTTTAGTTTATAAAGAAGCTTCTGAATGGTGGCTGTGGGAATGGGTGATAGTGAGAATGTCGTTAGGGTATTTGAAGGGTTAAGATTTGGTGGTGTTCCTAATGGGTCTGTATTGGTGAGAGGGAAGGTAGCTGTAAGTTTGGTGATGGTATCTATAAAGTATGTGTTGAAGAGTGAGGCTAGTTCAGAGGAAGTTTTTTCTGAGTTTGGGCATGGGGTACTATTTGTTCCTGGGTGGAGGAGGGTGTTAATTGCTCCCCAGAATTTTTGTGGATTTTGTTTATGCTGGCCTTGGAAGGTTTTTATGTATTCTTTTTTGTTTTTAACAACTAATGTTTTAGCCTGATTTTGAAGTTGTTTACATTTCATGAGATTGGTGGGGGTTTTGTTTTTTTGCCAAGTTCTCCAGGCTTTGTCTCTGGATGACATGACTTGCTTTGTGTTCTTAGTTAGCCAGGAAGCATATTTAACTTTGACTCTTTTTAATCTGAGAGGAGCAAGACTATTTAGGGACCTGAGGAATGTGGAATTAAAGAAATCCACAGCTTCGTTAAGAGGGAGGGATTTCAGTGGGCTCCAGTTAATTTTTTTCAGGATGTCATTGAGGGAGTTTTGGGAGAAGTAGGATAGATCTCTGGTATACTTTAATTGGTGATTGTTAGGTATAGAGGTGGGCTTATGGGTTATGATTGCTGACGCATGGTCACTAATGCTGAGAGGGAGAGTGCCTGAGGAAGAAATTTTATCAGGATCAGAAACCAGGATCTAATCCAAGGTGGAGCCATTGTTTCCATTTTTGCCAGGTCTGGTGAAGTCAGAGATTAGCTGGGAGTAACTATGGAGGTGGATGTTTGTAGAGGAGTTTTTATTGGTGATATCTAGCCAGTTGATGTTAACGTCACCTAGAAGGATAGTTTCATTTTTTTTTACATTATTGCTAGTCCAGGCTAAAATGTCTTCAAGAACTGGAGCATTGTTGCCTGGGGTATGTATATGACTATGATGCAAAGGTTTTTGCAGTTATTGAGTTTAAGGAAGGAAACTAGTAGGTCAACTGAGGGAAAGGAGGGAATGGGTTTGGTATATGGAATAACAGTGTAGGTGCCTGGGAATAGTAAGGCGACACCGCCACCTTTTTTGTAGGGTCTGCTCCTACCCTTTCCTAAAGATCACAATTCCAGTTGTTTTATCTCTGTTACTATATTCACTACTTCTACTACAGGTGTTTTAGACTTTAATTTCCATTCTCTAGCAACTGCTTTTTTGGCAGCCACCATAATTAGATGCAGAAAGGCCTTACAATGTCCAGGCATTTCTGATTTTGTATCATGGCTCAAAAAATAATTTCCTTAGTTACACCAATTTCCTCACTCAGTATCTCTGGCAGAGTAGTCTGTAGGGATTCTTTAAAGTCTGCCAACTCATTACATTCCCAGTTGTCTCTTTCTTCCCTATCACATCTCCAACATTTCCTGTATACCTGAGGAAAAATTCTTTGGAGTCTACTTGGTGTATAAAAATACCTATGTAAATACTTCCAAGCAAAGTTCTTAACTCTTCTATACTTTGTTGCATATTTGGGAGATATACATATATCACCCCCCCCCATTGTTTCTTTGTGAATTGCTTATCCAGTCTGTTTTCCCAATCTTTTCTACCCTCCTCTGATTGATTCTTATAGTTATCATGCAATATTTTACATGTTTTACTAATTATCCCTTTTTTAACAGCAGCATCAGTTCTAGAGTCTACTAAAAAGTCTACCAGTGCTGGTCTTTCACTTAGGAGCCCCCTACTTCTTTCTCTTCGCCTATACTCTGATATCAATCCTTGATAGGGAAGGCAATCTCTAGCCTGCAGTCCAAATACATTCTTGGCCTCTTCCCAGTCTATTACCTTTCCCTCTCTAATTATTTGCTCCCAATAGCTTGGTTCTTTTGCCAGTTTTCTCCAATAAATTCCACCCCCTCTTGCTTATTGTCTGTATCCCTAATTGCAATCACTTCTATCAGCAGAATCTCCCTTCTAAATTCCCTTGTTGGCTTAGTTCTTAAAATACTTTCTGCTACTTTATGAATATAATATTCTGTATGGTTATTGTTATTCACTTTAAGGATTTGAATCCAGAATCCCAGTCTCTCCTTGTTTCTTGAGCTTCCCCCCTGTTTCATGATTGTGAAATACTGTGTCTGGATTTTCTAAGTCACATCCATATATGACATAAACAAAAGCATTGAAATGACAGATCTGATATCATTAGGCAGTTTGACCCATAAACGTAAAATAGACCATATCAGCAATCTTTTTTTTTTCTTTTGTGTTTAATAATAATAATAATAATAATGATAATAATAATAATAATAATAATAATAATAATAATAATAATAATAATAATTTAAATTTGTTGTCTGTATTTTGACCCATAACCAATCTTTTCCCTTTTGTCTGTTTTATCATGCAATAATTGGAATGTGTTTTTGAGTAATGAATAGTTTTAGGATGATATCATTCTAGGATTAATGCATCTAACAGTGTATCACTTTACTATGCTTTAAAAGTGAGAATTATTTATTGTTAGTAATCCATAAGCTGTATTAAAAAAGACTAAATGACTGTGATCTGGTCTCATATTTTCCATTGCTCAAGCTCCTAGTAAAAAATCTGTTTACCTTTGAAAGGACTGTAGTCTATTTATGTATGTCTTGGGGCAGAATTAAGAAATAATCCAGCTGCAAGTGGTAAGCCTGCAGCAAAAGGGCTTGAATCAGAAACACATTAGTCTCAATGAGGAAAGACTTCATTATCACCTAATTTACATGTCTCTGAATTGCTCAGTGATTACTGTAAGCACTAGACAGAACTTTGCTACAGTAACCACCATCAGAGGCCCACTCATTGTGTTGGCACAAGCAACCCTTTCATTCATTCCCCCACATGCATACACGGATACACACACACACACACACACACACACACACACACACACACACACACACACACACACACACACACACACACACACACACACACACACACACACACACACACAGATTCTCACTGACATTGAACTGACATTGACTGCACATTGAACACCCCCAACCTAATCACACTCACAGAGAGACTCACAATTTCACCCATACAAACACACCCTACCCTGCCTACCCTCTATGTAACCCTCTGACTGTGACAGTCCAGGTAGACACACACACACACACACACACACACACACACACACACACACACACACACACACACACACACACACACACACAGATTCTCACTGACATTGAACTGACATTGACTGCACATTGAACACCCCCAACCTAATCACACTCACAGAGAGACTCACAATTTCACCCATACAAACACACCCTACCCTGCCTACCCTCTATGTAACCCTCTGACTGTGACAGTCCAGGTAGACACACACACACACACACACACACACACACACACACACACACACACACACACACACACACACACACACACACACACACACACACACACACACACCAGCAGCACTACCTGTCCATTAAACGGTCCAGCACTAACCTCTAACATTATCTTTCCTACCAAAAATAAAGGAGGAATGCAAGTTTTGGCCATGTTAATTAACACATCTGGCTGTTCTGTTAATTGCTTGGTTGCATAAATTACTTACTGCAGGCATTTTCAGGGCTGAGCAGATGACTCATTATCACATGCCTCTCTTTTGGAATGTCTCATTTACATTTGTGGTGAGCCAAAGGGACAGCCCTCTGCAGTCCTGCACCTCTTCAAGTAAAAGCAGTGCACTGTTTATATCTGAATCAGAAGCAGGTACCACCAATGACAAACAGGAGTTCCTGCTAGCGATAATGATTCTGAATCTCTCAGTCTGTGTATTAATACAAAATGTAGATCTATACTGAGAGATTAGACTAACATCTTTAATAGTTCGATAAACAATATGCATCAGATGAACAAGTAGTAGGGAAAATTTGATTCATACTATGTTAGTGGCATGCAGGAATTTATTAAAATTTAATTTGATCATTCATTTTTCTGTGAGCCATACACTTATTTATTTATTTTCAGAATGATTTAGAATTATCTTTGCATTGCTGGGTAGTATTTCAGAATAATAGAACCAAAACAAAAGGCAATGAACTGTTTGATGTTAAATCTGAAATCTAGGAGGCTATGCCATATTTTGGCTAGCAGCAGGCCCTTTTTTACATCTGCCAGTGTATTTGTTTAGACAAATATCAGTATTAGATTGTAAAAATATACTGTGAAGCAAAGATGATCAGACAGACACTGAACCATTTATGTTAACATACTGGTCATGCTTCAGAAATAAATATAGAATTATGGCCTCTTTAGTGGCATAGAGGGATAAAGCCCTGACTATATCCCAGTCAACCTGGGTTCATTTAGCGGCTTGGGCAACTGACAGAGTAGCAGGGAGGGATAGGATAAAAGTTGTGTTGGCTTTCCCTATGTCATCCCTGGTGGAGGCTGGGTATTAGACAAAAGAGGACACAGATTAAAGGAGGATTAGAGTGGAAACCTACCTGGCTGAGACTTCTGGAGAGGTGGTAGTGAGACACTGCATGTTCCCATTGACCATTAACTGTACCTCTATTATTGTCAAGGCCCCAGCAGGTCTACATGGGAACAGTACATCAATTGGAAGGGGTTCCACTCCATCAGTTACTAAGTGGTGTGCAACACACAGGGTATTAGATACAATGTGCCTGTGTGCCATCCTGTCAGTTCTCACAATTCCCATACTTGGTGTGATTTGTTTGTGTTGACTGCCCACAGGGACATCTAATTTGTAATGCGGGATATACTCTGAAACTATGGCTCTTGAAACCCATACAAAACACATAGAGCATGGCTGAGATGGCATACATCTCTGTACTATTGCATACCCAGAATATTGTTAACATGTGTTCAGACTGATGAAGGACCTACTTGCACTCTCTAGATTCCTCTGATGGCATGCTGAAGTATACTGCAGAGACCTGCAACAAGATTTTTTCTGCTTGTACAATTCTATACAACATGACTGAAAGAAGACAGTGAAGCAGGGGATTGCCATCAGAAAACCAGACTGGCAAAGAGGTGGCATCTAGTCAATAAATAAAGGCATGATTAGACAGGGCATAGATTAAAACGGACGCATGTGATACTTCACCATGACTATACTCTACAGTGCCTTGACTGGCCACACTGTGTGTCAGATATTATCTATCCATGTAACACAGCTGTGAGGGCTGGGCAAAATAGTTGTCATATGCACAGGTGGGGAGGGGCACAATGACAGGAATCAGCAGTGTGCACAGAGATGGGGTGGAGTTTTATGAAGGAAGTAAAAGGAGGTATGTGATATGGTCAGGGAATGGGGGGAGTAAGACATATTGTTTAGGGATGGGTGGGTGTTTCCTGAGAGGGGTGTGTATCCAGCAGTACTGTGTATGTGTTCAGAATGTGTGCCAAGGGACACAGCTCCCACAGATGTCATTGTAGTGTGTGTATGTGTATGTGTATGTACTCATGTGTGTGAGTGAATGAGTGCGTGGACATGCATGTTTGTTTGTGTGTGTGTGTGTGTGTGTGTGTGTGTGTGTGTGTGTGTGGTGTGTGTGTGTGTGTGTGTGTGTGTGTGTGTGTGTGTGTGTGTGTGTGTGTGTGTGTGTGTGTGCATGTTAGAGACAAGTATTGTGTGGCCTCATTTGGGAAGGATGCAGGCCATGGACATCCCTGAACATAGTTGCAGACCCTCAGAGGACTATCATTGGCACCAACATCCACTGCCATGGGTGATAGTGAATCATGGTACTGTGACTTCCAGCCCCTGGCCTGTGCCCCACATGGCTTGTTCCACAACTCAACTGGCACCGTATTATGCATTGCCAGACACATCACTGGTAGATGAAGTGAAGGAAGTAGCAGTTTGTGAACATGACCTTCCCGATCTGTGGGGTATAGCTACGGTGGAACTAGAAGAGTGGCAGTCAGAGGAAAGATGTTGGCTCCAGAGCATAGAGGCAGTGCAGGCAGCAGTGTGCCTGTTCAACATTCCAATAAGTTGAGACATGTACTGAAAGCCTCATGTGTCTTATCATCTCTGCCATGGTAGATAGATAGATTAAGTAGGTAGATTAGTATTAGGCTAACTGCCCTTGTGGACCATTTTAAGCCTAGCCAATTATCCCATTTGAGAATCAAACCCTGTACCTTATGTTTGTAAGGTAAAGACTTTAACCATTATGCCAATCTCCCGCCCACTGCCAGCCACCCACCCGCACCCATTGCCAACCATCTACCCACTCCCACTGCCAAACTTCTACCCACCTAGCATCTACCTGTGCTTGGATGACTGCACTGCACATCCATTGAATAATGTCAATTGTGGCACACATCTCAGGCAATGACCAAGATGCTACCCAGCCCCCCAATCCCATGTGTTGTTCCTGAACTCTGTGGATGGCTGTTGACCACTGCATGTGTGTGAGCAGGAAATGACAGTGCAACATGTGTAGATGTGCTGGGCATGACCTGTCCTTCCATAGGTTTAGTAGAAGTGTGTCCTCTATGGTCACTGTTGCCAGCAGTGGTACTGTGCCCTCTTACTGTGCTACCAGAAGTCTGCTATCAATGTCAGTATCCAATGCACCGCCAGTATCACACATGCCCCTATGACCACAACAACTGTGAAAGGAGACAGATAAACATCAATGTACAACATTATAAATTTGTGTTAATTCCACCACCTAGTGTTGCAATCATGCTGCATATCACTGCTATACAAAAAAATGTAAATGCATATACCTTGTACATTAAGCTTTCCTGTCTATAGGTTCATAGGTTCATAGGTTCATACTAGGCTATCTGCCCAAGGGCATTTATAAGCCTAGCCCATAGTTATGTGGCTTTCGCCACCCCTTTAGTTTGAATAAAAACTATGCCTATCATTTTGCTGTGCCTCTGTCAAGCAGTGACGCTGAAGTAATCCCTGGGGTATATCTGCAATCTCCCATCCATTGGTCAAGATTCCTCTTGAACAAGACCAGAGAGGTGCTCTGATCTCAGATGTGCCTGTGGTGGAGAGATGGTTTTGCTGAAGATCCCTGAGCTTATGACACATAGATGCCCCTATACTGTGTTGCTAACATGGGGTACTACCAATCTGATGCATTACCAACAGAAATAGTTGCTGATATGTTGTTGTTTTTTCCAGTCTGATGCATCAACAACAGGGATATGGGAAGGTGCATCCAGCTCATTTCCTACATCTTGGCATCCATCACATACCAAAGTCCATTCCACCTCCACATTGAGGGAAAACAGGAACTCATCTTTTGCAGTTAGGGTGGTCTGTGATGGAGGAGACTGACCTGTGGCCACACTGTCCTACAGAATAGTTGAGGCTTTGTAGTGGGCAAGTGTGATCATGTTGATGACCCTTCACCAGACATGATGGACTACCTTTTTGTGGTCACTGGCAACATTAATGTCCACCCCTACCTCATGGCACACATGGTCATGGAATACCCCATCACTTTTATATGTTAGTACTATCTGCCATCTGTGTTCATAAAGGGCCTGCAGTAGCATGTCCATCTCTGCCTGAGAGAACTTTTCTGAGTGCTTGCTTTCATTAGGCACTATGTCACAATCTGTAAATGTTGACATAGAGTTATAGTTATGGTCAGTGAGGCTGATATATTATACATGCAGTACCTATTGTGGTGTGCACACACCCAAGTAGCATCTGTGTCACTATTAGATGCACCTCCTAATACAATATCACAGGAAAGGTCCTCATAGTGTTCCAGTAGGGCAGCTTGAGGAGGGAATATATAGTGACATGTATCCTGTCAGCAGCCTATGCAAACCTTTGCCCATTAAAGCATGGCCATCATAATCTCTGTACATGTGCACTAACCCAGAATCAGTTAATATGCGTTCTAGTCCCACTGCACATTGTTCATAGGTTAGTACTAGGCTAACTCCAGGCCATTTCAAGTCTAGCCAATTAAACCATTTTGTGCTAAAATTTTAAACTATCCTATGTATTTATTTATTTACATTTGATAACTGGGTAGTGTCTGGCTGGGCCAGAAGCCCGTTTTCAGCAGAGACCCAGGGAGAAAAGTTCCAAGGAAGATTACGTAATTATACATTTGTACATGTGACAATTACAATAGGAGTTGAAATGCAAGTTCCTTGACATTGTATCTAAAAGCATGTAACAATGGTAGTACAATAAGCTTATACTATTCATACAGACGAAACAAAAATACTGCGGTGGTGGTGCTGCGGTAGCGTTGTCACCTCACAGTAAGATGTTGCCCTGTTCGATTCTCAGCTAAAGCGTCTTCTGTGTGGAGACATGCGTGAATGGGCGTACCTTCGTTGAAGGTTGTGCGTCAGAGCTGGCAACTCGGTACGTAAAAATCTACTGCCAATCATTAGCGGACCGGAGTTCCGCTGTGGCAACCTCTAACCAGGAAAAGCCAAAAGATACAACAACAGACGAAACAAAAATATATATTTGTTTTTTTTTTCAGGATAAAAATATCACAAACTGAAGCTAAGAAGGCTCAGTTGCCAAGAAATATTGACAATGGGTGGTGGTAAGAAGGAAGTTAGACAGTAAGGGGTTAAATTAGTTAGCCTGGTGGAGAAAATGAGCAAATCCTACATTTGGTGAAATATTCCTTTAGTGACTGTTTAAATGAATGTGTATCATTGATGGACAGAATATGCTGAGGTAGAGAATTCCAGTGTTTGGCAATGGTATGTGAGTATAAGGAGACGTCATGAGAGTTTTGGGTTTTGTTAACCTTCAACAATACTTTATCAGCAAACCTAAGAGAGTTTAGGTTAGCGCAGGGTTGGACAAGGTCAGATAGAGCTGGGCAGTTGTCAGGTTTGTATAAGACTGTATGGGCATTTAATAGCTGAGTCAGAGTAAGCAGGCGAGGGAGCTCTAACCAGTTCAGCTGGAGAAGGGCAGTGCAATGATGAGATCTTTGAGACTGATTAGTGGCAAATTTGGCTATTTTGTTATAGCAAGATTCAAGGCTATTCAATTCAGATTTGCGAAGATTGCTAAATATTTGTGAACAGTAAAGCAGGGAAGATAAGGAATGGGTTTTGGCTGTTGTGAGTCTAGCATGGTCAGTAAGACACGATTTAGCCCTATAGAGAAAACCCAATTTGACATGAACCTTTTTAATTGTTAGTGCAAGGTGTTTGTCAAATTTAATTTCACTATCACTTGTGACCCCAAGAAGTTTTGTATATTCAACGAGTTCTATTTTTGTGCCATTGGGGAAGGAAATAGAGATGGGTGGTTGGTTGGTTGTTGTTGAGGTATTACAGAAGACCATACGCTTGGTTTTATTGGGGTTAAGTATAAGTTGATGGCCTGTTAAGTAGTTTTCAATATTATGGAGGGCTGCCAAATTTTTGTCTTGGAGTGCCTTGATAGAGGGGGTAGAGCAGATTAGGGAAGCATCGTCAGTATATTGTATGATTGAAGCTGGATTTGTTGAGGAGTTTAGGTCATTCGTAAAAGTTGTGAATAGAAGTGGGCAAAGGATAGATCCTTGTGGGACTCCTACACATATAGGGAGCTGGGGGGAGAGTTTATTGTCCCATAAAGTGTCTTGTTTCCTTTCTGACAGGTAGCTATGAAACCAGCTTAGGGCTTCAGAGCTGCAGTGGTAGAAAGCTAGTTTATTGAGAAGTATTTGATGAGATACAGTGTCAAATGCTTTTGACATATCTAGGAAGGTAGCAGAGACTAGTTAGTTTTTGTTTTTGAGTTGATTTACAGTATTAGTAAAGTAAACTAGAGTTGTACTGGTTCTGTGCCTAGGTCGAAAGCCGTGTTGTGTATTAGATAATAGATTATTTGACAGAAAGTGGTCTAAGATCTGTTTGTATATACATTTTTCTAAGATTTTGGCAAGTGGTGACAAAATGGCTATGGGTCTGTCGTTGGATACATCAGTAGAGGGACTGCCTTTATGTAAGGGTATGACATGAGATATTTTCCAGAGGAGTGGTACATACTGTTCAGAGATAGAACGGTTAATGGGAATGGATATAGGGTAAGTGATGGAAGTAGCAGCTGGTTGTAGAAAGTCACCAGGTAGCTGGTCTCTAGCTAGTGTGCAAGGATTTAGTTTAGAAAGGAGATTTTTAACATAACTTGTTTGGATAGGTTTGAGATAGAGGAGGGTAGAATTGTTGTTGGAGGTTTGAGGTATGGACAGAGGTGTATTAGGGGTTCTGTTTAGTAGAGAGGTTCTTAAGTTAACAAAATGGGAGTAAAACTGAGTGGTTATGCAATCATTTGGGTTGGTCAGAGTTGAGGCTGAGGTAGTGGGTTTTCCTGAGTTGAGAAGGAGGTTGATTGTTTGCCAGAATCTTTTGGGATTTTTCTGGTATTTTAGCTGACTTGTTTGGAAGTAGGTTTTTGTCTTGTTTAATTAGTTTTGTTTTGTTTTGATTTCGAAGTTGTTGGTAGATAAAGAGATTTTGTTTACTTCTGTTATTCTGAAAGCGATACCAGGCTCTGTCCCTTTGTTTTATTAGAAGAATTGTGTCTTTTGACAACCAGGGAAGCTGGTTGGATTTGGTGTGAATTTTTCTAACTGGGGCTAGATCATTAAGTATTTGTAGGAAAGCAGTATTGAAGTATTGTACTGCATGGTCCAACTGAAGAGTTTTTAGAGGTGCCCAGTCATATTGTTGAAGAAAAGTATTAAATAAGGTAGGAGAAAAGTGTTTTTTATTGCAAATGTAGCGAAATGAAATGTTACAGGAATTGTGTGCATGTTTTCTAATGAAGTAGGTAGGGAAGTGATCAATTATTATGTCAAGTAGACACCCACCATCATAGCTAATATTGGATTTGTTTGTTAAAATCCAGTCAAGAATGGATGGCCTGTTGGTGTGTTTGTCGATGCGTGTGGGGTGGTTAATTTTTTGACAGAAATTGTACAGGTTTATAAAGTTAGTAGGGGGGTTAGAAGAGCAGGTAGTCCAATCAAGGTTAAAATCTCCAAGAATAATAATTTCATGGCTGAAGTTGGTAGAGGCCCATTCAAGGATGTTTTCAATATTTTGGAGGTTATTAGCAGGGGGCAGGTAGATCGCTATAAAGATAATGGACTTATGATTATTCACATCTAGGCGCGCTACTGAAACTTCTGAGTTAGGGATATCAGGTGGAGTAGAGTTAGGTTGTGCCAATTTAAGATTGTCTTTAAACAAAATGGCAATCTCACCACCACGTCTAGATACTCTATCAGTTCTGAGGATGCTATAACCATTGGCAAGAAGTTCTTTAGATTTAATATGAGGCTTAAGCCATGTTTCAGTAATGACAGCTATAGCAGGGGAGTAAAGGGCAATAGCAACATGAAATCCATGTGCTTTTTTGCACTATACTTATTGCAGTTTAGATTCATCTAACCCTTTCCAAGATCTATATTTATATATTACTTTAGTGATAATTACTAAATCAGAACATAGATAACTAGAGGGGTCCATATGTTGGAATGAATCATTTAGGAGCTACCTCTCTCCATTAATAGTACAGAGGGAGTCCTGAGGTAAATTTCCTATTTCCCATCCATTGATCAAAGTTATACTTATAGGTTCATAGGTTCATAAGTGTTTACTAGTCTAATGAAAACAAGGACCTTTTTAAGCCTAGCCATGCATCCCTCTATCTTGGGATGTAATCAGTGATGACCTTTGTTTTACATGGATGGGGAATCTGTTCCAGAGCAGTTGTATCCTATGTGAAATATACCTGTCCATTCAACCTGCTCTGTTAATATTGCAGAAGAGGTTTAAGTCCCTGGATCAAGTATTTCTAATACCATTTACCTTGCAGATGTGAAGAAGGTCCATCAGTAATGGCTCAGAGGATGCTTTATTTGCTAGATATAGGTAACTTCTTAGCAGTCTGTAAGAAACCAAATATAACAATATTGCTTTGAGGTAGTTTATGTAGGAAATATTATTTAGGCCTTCCATCCTTTTTGTAATGTATCTTTGTGGGCATTCCAGTTTCTGCATGTGTCTGGACAGATACATGCTAAAAGGGGCATTATGCTCAATAACTGCATTAATGAGAGCTCTATCAAGGGGTGCAGTGACATCCCTGGATCTAGAAGCAATCCCATTATGAACTGTGCAATATAGAAAGACTTCCTTACCACAGTGGACACATGCTGGTTAAAATTTAGGTCACTGTCCACATAAGTTCCCAAATCCTGAACAATTGGGTTATTTCTTAGGGGTGTGTTGTCAGTGAGGTAGTTCCCAGAGGAGAGGCAACTTTCCAAAGGAGACGATAATGCATTTTTTGACACTTAGCTTTAGTCAATGAGTCTGGCTTCAATTATTGATTTAGGACAAGCCTTTCTGTAAGATGCCCAAGTCTTTTTGCGATTCAATCACTGATCCTAACTTGCAGTCATCTGCCAACTTAATTAGCCAGACCCTTTTAGTAATGGATTTTATATCTGAGAAGTAGATGCTGAACAGAAGAGGTCCAAGCACCAAACCATGGGGACTCCCCTAGTGACTGGTCTTTTTGATCTCTTGCATCCTGTCTGTGGGTCATTTGGCAATCCAGTGGGTGAAAAGGGGTTTATTCCTAGTTTATTAAGCTTTTCTACTGTTCCTGTGTGGGGATTGTATCAAAAGCCTTGGGGAGTGTGTGCTCTTTTACTTTTACCTTTTTCCATTGCTTTTGTGACCTTTTCAAAAAAGTCCACCAGAGTGAGTAAACATGACCTTCTTTTGACAAATCCAGACTGAGATGTATCCAGTATTTGGAGGTTCCCTATGTCCTTATTGATTAATTCCATGATAATTCTTTCCATGGCTTTGTATATGAGACTAGTCAGACTTATGGTTAGTCTGTAATTGCCCAGGTCTGTAGAAGGCCTTCCCTTAAAAGGGTAATAACTGCTGCTGTTCTTCATTTACTTTGTATGAAACCTACATAGAGGCTAAGGCTGAACTGTGTTGTTAGGTTGTGTGGCTAAATCATGTTACTAAAGATGCATCCTTGGATATAGGACTTGATCTTCTGTGAGTTCTGGTGGTGAGTTGATTTCAGATATTTCATGTGAGATAGACAGGGGGAGAGTAGGGTAACATTTCAGCTGATTTTTTGGCTAGTAGGTTAGCTATATTTTCAACTTTGGTATAGGTAACACCATTTACAATCAGCTCAGAGCATTGTTGCATTATGCTCCTGATATTATGACCATAACTAAAAAAGGCCTTGTGATTGTCCTTTGCGTGAGTGGTTATTTTTGACTCAGACTTGGCTTTGGTAGATTAAATTAAGCATCTGAGTTTCTTGTTTAATTTAATAATGAGGGCTCTATCAATCTATGTATTGCTCTTCTGACTTTTAGCCAATAATCTCTTCATTTTATTGTAAAGATTGATGACATTAAAGTTCCACTGGGAGGACTGTGTTTAAGGTAAGCCCTTCACTTGTTTCTGCTAGGTACAGCCACATCTAGGCAGCTATTTACGTGCTGGAATAATTTAGTAGTATGTTTCCAAATATTTGGTAGTGGTAGGGATTTGGAGCTTGTCAATGTATCACTTAGGAAAGTGCTTATACTTGGGTTTGAACCCTTGACTTTTTTCAAGTATATATGTTCATGAGAATGGTGTATTAGTAAGGCATGCAATGCAATGCAATGCAAAACATGCTATAGGAGCACTCCACTATGCTCTATAACTGATGGAAGTACACTTATGGTATGCAATGCAGCACAGTTCTGTCTGTCAGTGCTGTATAACAGAGATCTTAACACACTACATATACCTACACAGTCACTGCCTAGGTGGACTAATGCTGCCTACACCTAAGGCCCAATGCCAGGCAGCCATCATTTTAGCTCACCTTGTGCTCCTCTCACAGCTATCACAAAGTGGTTACGTAGGCCCCCAAAATACACACTTTTAGGTTGTCGGTCACCACACCTGCCCATAGCCTGTTGTCCCCTGAGTCTATTACAGCTTAAATCATTGTGTACACTGTAACATACTGTGGTAATATTCTACAAAGCAAAATCACAAATATTTCACTGCCCCCTACTCACTGTCAGCAGGTAGACAAGGAGTAACTTCCCTCTACCAAAAGCAAAATAGCAATAATGTTAATCACATATTCTCCCCACATCAGTGTCCTATGTAGACTTACCACAGCAGCCATAGTTTTGTTCTTTCTATCTGGAGTGAATTTTGCTATATCCACTAGTTTCTTTTGCTCTTCAGCAAATTTCCATAGTATGATGAGGGCTGCAATAGCAGCAGCTGTTTGAATATTGCAGTTTTGGAATTTATAGCACAATTATAGCAATGAGACAACTAAGGGTAAATACCTCTGAAATGCACATTTTCACTCTGTGTGCCAGACCAGGTCTGTGCAATGAGGCTTGTAACTGACTGCAAATATACATAAATGACCATGAATTGCATTGTGCAAGCATCACCTGATCAGTGACCCCTGTGGGGCCATGAGTGTGTTAAGACAGTATCACAACCCTTAGAAGTACTATAGTGGAACCATGGACAGGGATGTGGGTTGTACAGGATATATACATTTACATCAACATATCTTGCCCATCCCAAACATCACCCTGCCATGCCATTTCTCAACATTAGGCACTGTCATGTTGTCCTGATGTTCATTAATACATGTCATATGGCATCTGCAATGTATATCAATGGGTCTACTTCAGAAGAGTGACAAACCTTGATTGAATCCCAAAACACTGAAAACTCAAAATACTGAAAATATTCTAATGCAGGGGCAACCCCCGTGGCACCCCTCATTAGGGGGTGGGGGCTTCACCGAACACACCCCCTGCTAATTATATATACCAACTCCAAGATCGTACAACAGTGGAGAAGGGCCAAATTCCATCCTTCAGTATTTTGAGTTTTCAGTATTTAGGGATTCAGTCTTTTGGTTTTACAGTCTTCTGAAGTAGACCCACATAAACACAAATCTGCTATCATTTTCCTTAAGATGCAGCCTGTGAGGTGACCATGGTTTCTGAGGGTGCTGATTGTGGAACGGCTCTTGTGTGGTGCAGAAAAGATAGGAAGATATTTTGTGTTTCCTGCATAGGAATCACCAGGAGCATCTGCTAGGAAGCTCTTATGAAGGTGCCCACTACAACAAGATATCTTCTGGAGTGCCGGGTGATACCACAGGCATCGTCTGTAGTGGTGAGCAGTGCAGGCAGCTCTACAATGATGTGAAGAGCCACCATTGTGACCTTCTTAGCCAATGGGAAGAAGATGTTTTGGAAAGTGCACTAGAGTTTTACAGCAAATAGACATGACATGTGGTTACTTGTGTTATTCAGGCATAACTACTCTACCATTTTGGAGACGTGATTCAGGAACATCTTTCCTATTCTTTTATGTTTTTCAGCTTTTGGTGAGATTGAGGAGAACCGGGTTATCTATAACTTTGTCCCCATGACATGGTCATCATGTTGATATTTAGGGCGCTGTTCAGTGGACCATGTTTGCCACCTCCTAACATCTCCGTTGGGCACAACATGAGATGCTGAAAGTTTCCAGTCTCTGTAGCCCTTGCTACCACTCTTTGCAATGCATGCACTGTTTCACGTTACATATACACAAGGGGATATGGCTAGGCAGCATGTAATCCTGGGACTTGTGGCACACTGCAGTAATGACATTTGGTTTGTTTTCAAGGGTTTCTTGTCTAATTTCATGCTAGGCTCAACTAAACAGCTGTGAGGAAATGAATCAGATGCTGTTATTAACTCTAATAAATTCCACATATTTAAATTCCACCATTTATAACATTGCTGACAGGCTTATAAAAATCTATGCAATTAGTAAGAAACAGGCTGGGATTAAGAAAAACATAACACACTGTGATTTCTGACACAAGTGCTCAGTTCATTATGAAGGAGCAATTCAAAGACCATTCTAACTCTGCAGCAGTAAGAAGACATGCAAATTTGGCAGTCTGGGAATAGGGCTAATGCAAATTAGCCATGTGCACTACCACAGAGCCTTTGGCTAGGATCTCAGTGACTTGGAAGAGAAATTCGAAGACAAGCTCTACCATGTTATTTGTAGAACACAACAATAACAATGTATACAGCTGCTGATGTATATGCCAGGAGGGGGGCTGCTAGCCCTACAGCAGGTAAGTACTGCAGAGCCATGCATTTGTGTGTGTGTGTGTGTGTGTGTGTGTGTGTGTGTGTGTGTGTGTGTGTGTGTGTGTGTGTGTGTGTGTGTGTGTATAGCTGCATGCTTGGAGCTATCTCAGAGTGTGAGTGTATTTATGTTGGTGTGTGCATGTATGCATGTGTGCATTTGTAGGAGTGCAATAGTGTTGTGTGGATTAGTAAGGGAACACTAACCCAGTTACAACTATCTGTGCTGTTTTAACTTCACATACATGTTAAGCAGATAATAATGAGCTTTTACTTCACGTGGCTCTTGCATGTCACTGAATCACTTTTTATTACATTTGCACAGCTAGAGCACAACAGTGAAGCCCCAATAGAACTACGGTGATAATTTCTCAGAATCACAGCCATGACCTATTACAAAAAAAATGAGGTGAGTCCATTCCTTTAATGTGCAAACCTGAGTCTTGTAACAGTTGGATAATTTACCTTTCACAGCAATTTCCTGTTATTGTGGTACAGCTTTTGTCAGTTTTATGAAAGCATTATTTTTAAATGGTGACAGCCTTTTTTAATCAAAGTTTTAAACAAATGGTAGCCATTAATCCAGGAACATACAGGACTGGCAGCATTAATTCATATGTTTCACTGAGATTCAACAATAATTTTGCATATATTTTGACAATTACCATTAGGGGAGTCTTTAAATTTTGCCAAAAATGGAGAATGTTACTGAAAAAAATATTATTAAATGTTCTAGGACTGGATCCACTTGAAGAGCAGAAACAAAATGGTAAATACATGTTACCAAATCTAAAAACTGCACTTCCTGTAATTGAGCTACAGAACCTTAGTTGTATATGTTGCTTTCTAGGCTTACCAAAAACGTAACCATTTGAAATGCTGGGACCCGCTAAAGTGAGTCCGAAAATATAGAGACTGAATGGCCGAAAGATGGGACTTACTAAGACTGAAGTGCCATTTCTCAGAATATTCCCTTTGTTTCATGGTATGGCGATCTCAGAGTTGGTATATATAAGTTTGAGGATGTGGGGGTACAGGGGTAAAAGGGAGTTTTAAGGAGAAGACCGATTTTTTGAGACTTGCTGTTATCTGGGTTTTTGGTCTTTGTTTTCAGCTTTTCGGCACTCAGTATTTCCATTGCCAACATTTTAATAGGGAGCCCTCCAAAAATGTTTAACCATAATAAGAATCTGAAGTTTCAATAAGCCAGTTTACATCTGAGCGGTTGATGGCATAATGCAAATAGCTATTTGATCATACCGATTATCTAGGAAATAAATTAAAAAACTCAATATTTTGGTCAGTGTTTAAACTTTATGATCAGTAACATATTGTTTACCTAAGCAAAGCTATACTGATTAAATTCAATCTTTTTATACTTACTGATTCACACTCTCATATTATGCATATTATAGTTATCTAAATACTTTTTAAACTGGAGGCAACTTAGAAGGGAACTCCCTCAGCTTGATGTCACCTGGTAAGGTGATGACGTGTTAAAAAAGCAATCAATGCCTTTTTGCACCACATTCTTTCACATTTCTTGCACTTCATTGATCCATCCTCAAACTTCAAGATATCTACTTGCTACATTCTGGGCAGGCATAAAATCTTCTGTGCTCGAAAGACAATAACGTAGTTACTAAAGGGTGGGATGGGAGGAGGCTGTCCCCCTAACTAAAAGAGAGTAAACAAGTAATTACTAAAGGTATTCATAAAATAAAAGATATAAAGACTACACTGAAATGAAATCAAATGGTAGCCTGAAATTCTGTGGGTCTAGAGCTATGTCTTATGTTGTTATACATAAAACAGAAAGTAAGCTGCATAAGTTGGATGATGATTATGTGTTGTCTAAAGTCAAAATCAGTGAATGCACTGCTATACTTATATTGCAAGTACTGAAGAAAGGTAAAGCTGGGGTTATTTGCATATGTGTAGATTTCAGAGTTGCTGTCACTATGATATAAAGGAAAACTGTATGTGTATGCATATATATATATATATATATATATATATATATATATATATATATATCTATATATATATATATATATATATATATATATATATATATATAGACGAACGTTTGAAAGGCCGACAAATGATAGCGGAGATCCTGCTACAGTGTGGGACTGGGAGATTCCCCTTTCCTCCACTGTAGTGCAATCTCAGAGTGAGAATATTTAAGGAGCAGGGGGTGTGGGGGTGCAGGGAGGCTTGCATAACACAGTTTTACTGTGTTTACAGGTAGGTAAATGGTGCTATCTCAGGATGTCAGTCTTTTGGAATGTCAGTCATATGGTGTTGGCCATATGAAAGTCGGCATTCTGAACAGTCGACATTCTGAAGTAGACCCATATATCATCATCATCATCATCATCCCCTTTTTCCCATTTACATGGGGTCGGGGTATCGTATTAACTGTCGCCAACTCACTCGATTCAGTGCCACTCTCCTGCCTTCTTCAACACTCATGCCTGACTGTCGCAGATCTTCTTTCACACAATCCATCCACCTCTTTGCTGGATGCCCTCGCTTCCTCTTACCTTCTTCCTGTCTGTCCCAAATCTCCCTCACCAGATTGTCTTCTGCTTTTCTACAAATGTGCCCATACCATCGTAATCTGTTCTCTTTGATATTTTCTGCAATTGGAGCTACTTTGGCTTCTGCTCTTATGTCCTCATTTCTTTGCCTGTCCCGCAGTGTGCATCCTACCACCTTTCTCGGGCACTTCATTTCCATCACCTCTAGCTTCTTCAACTGTTCTGCCTTTACTGCCCAGGTTTCTGTACCATACAGTAGTACTGGTCGCACCACTGTCTTGTACACCTTACTTTTCAGCTTCTTTGGCATTCTTCTGTCATAGACTACACCTGATACTCTATGCCAGTTGGCTGCAGCCCCTCTGATTCTAGCTTTGACCTCTTCATTCAGACAACCCTTCTCCTCAACCACCCCTCCCAGATACTTGAAGCTGTTTACCTGTTCCACTATCTTCCCATCTATCTCTATTCTCAGCTTCTTCTGATTTCCCCAATCTGCTGCCATTACCACTGTCTTATCTGTTCTTAGTTTCATCCCATGTGCCTTCAGATTTGTATTCCATTCTCCTATCCTTTGCTGAAGTTCTAGATCAGAGTCTGCCTGTACTGCCACATCATCTGCATACAGTAGCTTTGTTGCTCTGACCCCTCCAACCTGTTTCCTGATGTAGTCCATTACCAGTATGAACAGCAGTGGGCTCAGAGCTGAACCCTGGTGTACACCCAGTCCCACTAGGAACCCCTCAGTGAGGCCAAACACTGTTCGTACTTGAGTCACTGGGTCCTTGTACATAGCCTGTACTAATTCTACCAGTGTTTCTGGGACTTCAAACCACTGCAGTACTGCCCAAATCAGCTTTCTTGGGACCTTGTCATATGCTTTCTCCAAGTCTAGGAAAGCCCAGTTTGACTCTCTCCTCTTTTCTAGTTTCTTCTCAAGTATCTGTCTCAATGCAAACATCGGGTCAATTGTGCTGCATCCTGATCTGAATCTGAACTGTTCATCTCCCATCTTACACTCTACTATTCTGCGTATCCGTTTATCAATCACCCTCTCCAGAACTTTCATGCAATGTGGTAGGAGTTTGATGCCTCTGTACTGTCCACAGTTGTGGATGTCCCCTTTGTTCTTGTACACTGGCACGAGTATGCTTATTCTCTAGTCATCTGGAATACGCCTTTCTCTCCACACTGCAATTAGTACCCTCAGGAGCCATTTCTCCCCTAGCTCACCCAGCATCTTTATCATATCTGCTGTGACCTCATCTGAGCCTGCTGCTTTCCCTGACTTCATTTTCCTTAGTGCTGCACTTACTTCTTCTAAGCTGGGCTCCTCTTCTACTCTCATTGTAGGCTGTTTCTGGGGCAGTACCGCTTCTGTGGGGTTTTCTTCATTCAGAAGCTGCTGGAAATACTCCTTCCATCTGCCTTTGATGTCCTGTGGGCTGGTAAGCAGGTTGTTGCTGGAATCCCTTATGAAGGGTGTCTGACTATCTTCTTTATCTTTCTGTCTTTGCCTTGCAACCTGGTATAGTTTCTTTGTGCCCCTTACTGAGTCACTTTCCAGAAGCTGATAGAGTGCCTCTGATGCCCTATTCTTTGCTATTGCAACTTCTTTCTTAATTTCTTTGTTACCAGTAGACCCATATATATATATATATATATATATATATATATATATATATATATATATATATATATATATATATATATATATATATATATATATATAGGTCTACGTCTGATTGAAAGTACACTTTTTCGAATGACAAATAGCTGACTCCACATTAGCGAAAGTGCACTTAAACGAAAATGCACTTTTGTGAACAACACATTATCAAAAAGCAAAAACAAAACAACAAATACTGCAAACACATTTCTGCATGGGGGCAAGCCCCCCTGCACCCCGACACCCCCCGCTACCTATATATACTAACTCTGAGATCGCCCTACAGTGGGTAAAAGGGAATATTTCAGTATCCTCACTGTACCGTGATCTATAGCAACACGTTTTCTCAACAGTAAAGGTTTCCATTCAGTTACAAACCTCAGCAGCAAGTAAAACTCACCATACCTGAATTACAACAGGATCCTGAAACTAGAGACAGTTCTTTGTGAAAGTGTTATTCGTGAAAGTGCATTTTCACTTAAGTTCACTTTCGCTAAAGTGGAGTTGGCTATCTGTCATTCAAAAAAAGTGTACTTTTGATCAGAAGTAGACCCATATATATATATATATATATATATATATATATATATATATATAGATATAGATATGTAGGTATATACTGTATATATGTGTAAATATATATATATATGTGTGTGTGTGTGTGTGTTTGTGTGTGTGTGTGTATTTAATATGTATACATATAAATATATAGCTATATCAATATCTATATCTATATATAATATATATATTTACATATATATTTACATATAAATATAAATATATATATATATATATATATATATATATATATATACATGTATATAAATATATATATATATATATATATATATATATATATATGTACATGCGCATATTATGTATATATATATATATATATATATATATATATATATATAGATATATATATATATATGTATATGCATATATTTAATATAAAATATATAAATTTATATAATATATATATATATATATATATATATATATATATATATACATACACACACACATATATGTATATATACATGTGTATACATGTATATATAAATATGCATATATATATGTGTGTGTGTGTGTGTGTGTGTGTGTGTGTGTGTGTGTGTGTGTGTGTGTATAAATATATATGTGCATATGTGCATATTATGTATATATATATATATATATATATATATATATATATATATTATAATATATATTATATATATATATATATATATATATATATATATATATATATTTCTAGGAGAAAAAATATAATAGATGTTGTTTTAAGTCTAC